>NC_139239.1:87843686-88068686 GCF_977018435.1 Lepisma saccharinum
GCGTTGGTGTGCGTGGGTGGGTATGGGTGTAGGTATAGGTGTGGGTGGGTATGGGTGTAGGTATAGGTGTGGGTGGGTGTGGGTGTAGGTATTGGGGTGGATGGGTGTCGGTGTTACGTAAAAATTAGGTGTCATAGGGGAAATTATCTAAATCTTACAATTTTTATACAATAAATACAATAAAATCATGATTTTCAGTTAAATTACACTAAGAGAGCTCACTATGAAATTGTTAGATTTTTGGGGGGTGTTTGCTCGTGGCCGCTCTCCTACTACTAATGGGAACTAGGCCGAATTTCATAGAAGTTCGAAACTGTGACGGTATTAATTGATTTTGTTTTATGTAAATAATTTTTTCAAGGGTTGAAACTTAGAAAATGAAATTTTTTTTCTGTATTTTAGATCAAACGTTCCCTAATCATGCATGCCAGGTATTTCTTGTAACATAGCCGATGATATAAACAGTGATACTGAGTTGATTGATATATATATACACAGGAAATTTTACATAAAACATAATGTCAGATCCACTACCCACAAGATTTGTGTGATTTATCCGAAAGTCAGGAAGAAAAATATATTTTGTCTACCCAGAAAATATTAAATAATATTGAAGGTTTTACCGGATCTTCGACTAGTAACATTTTGAATGGTGTAAATAGTGTTGGTGCTATTAAATTGGATGAAATTTCTACACAGGAAATTACACGTAAAATAGAATGTGAAATCTATTCTCTGGAAGATTCGTGTGATGTATCTAAAGATGAGGAACAAAAGTGTAATATTTCTACCCAGAAAATATTAAATGATATTAAAAATTTTTCTGGGCGTTCAAGCGGGGGGCATTCGACGGATTCAGGTCCACAACAGTTTAAACCCGAATCTACCCAGACGTCCCCGACAGCCGACAGATCGGTACAGAATACCCGACACATCCAAAAAGACAATTGGAACAAAGGTATAACCACCGAGGAGATACTGATGGATATTAACCAACATGTAGAATTTTTCCACACTCATAACAGAGAGTGTTCCCCGGTTAAAAACCTACATCTCTCAGGTGGCCTCGACAGTGACCCAGATATCTGAGGATAATAATGTTTCTACTCAGGAAATAATGGGTGATATAAATACTTTTATTGGACCTCCATGGCAGAATCAACCGACAGGGGTAGATACACCCCAGTTCTGTCAAGTTATTCAAACATGAGGTGGGGTACACGGAAAACTCAGGAGCATAATGGGGAAAGTGCAGGGAGTGAAAATAAACATGTTGTGGTAATTCAAGAATTTGATCGCCAATATAGAAGATTTAATCTACAAGGTAGGCAGATGAATATACGGCTTCGCCTTGTTCAGGATAAGAAAAACCATGTACAGTGGATCCATGATGGTATAAATGAGGTAGTGGAGTTACTAACGAGGGATGTCGATGAAAGAGACCATGTGGGATTAACGATTAGAAATGTTAATTCCCCCAGAGACCCCTTTTGGGTAAGTTCCCGACTAGGAAGTCAACTAAATACAGACGTCGTGTAGGAAAGTTTCGAGTAATTACTCCAGAGTAAGAGTACGTTCCAAATATCTGATCAGCTGGTTTTTCATCTTCACAGAGTAAAAGTACTTTTAGGAACTGGACTTGTTAAACAAGGGTTGGAAAATTTGGAGGAACTTTGTCGAAGACGTTCTGGAATTATATGTATCAAAGCAAAAATTCTATGTGCCTCCCACGTGAACTTGTTGTAGCTCGAGCATATACTCAAACTAAGAATGACAATGAAAGAAAGTAATAATACATAATGGGGCGTCCGATTTTGAAAAGAAGTTTTAGAATTATGTGAGGAAGCAGGTGTGTTTATTACAGAACATGGATGTGGTATTCCGGAGCTGGAGAAATTCCAAAATATTCTTCCACAGTATAGAATTGTGGTCTATGCCGATCTTACTGGTAACAATATAGTGTTTGAAGGTAGTACCGACATTAAAATAATTTATCTTTTTCTTCTACACAACGAAAATCACTACAATGTCATCACATCGTTAACATCTGCATTTGCATGCGTTTATTACTCTGAACATTGTAGGAAAAAATATGCGTCTTTTACAAAACATACAGAATATCCAAGCGTATGTGTATACGAGGAAAAAAAGATCTCCATCAATCATGCTGGGAATGGAAGATAAGAAGAATCTCAGGAATTAAAGTGGATGGATATTATCAAGATGCTGAAGGTAAAAGTCATGTGTTACAATTTCACGGATGTTATTACCATTATTGTGAGAGATGTTACGGTAACAAAAACAGTGGAGAGCAATTGGGTTGGGGTGATACAATGAATGCCCGGAGAGAGGGAGAAAAGTGGTCATAAGGTTGAAGTGATGTGGGAATGTGAGTTGAAGAAAATTAAAAGAAATCATCCTGAAATGGAAGATTTGGTGAAGCATCATTCTATGATCACCCAGAAGCCTCTGGACCCTAGAACAAATCTTACTGGTGGTCGAACAAATGCTGCAAAATTATATTAAAAAGCTGGTGATGCCGAAATGATAAAATATATTGATATCTGTTCTCTTTACCCCTACATCTACAAGTACGGGAAGTTCTCAATAGGTCATCCAAGAATATTTCTCGACAAAACTGCCCCGATATTACCCAAATCGTTGGGCTTGTATTATGTACTGTTTTACCCCCAAGTGACCTCTACCACCCGGTACTACCTATGAAGATGAAAGTTAAATTATTCTTCGCATTATGCAGAACCTGTGTGGAAGAGGATAACCAGAAGGACTGCTCACATACCCCAGAAGAAAGATGTTTTACAGGTACATGGGTTGCAGACGAGGTGATAAAGGCGGTAGAGAAAGAATACCAAATTGTAAAGATGTACGAGGTCTGGCAATATGAAGTGACACGTTTCGATCCTGAAACAGGACAAGGAGGTTTGTTTGTGGACTACATAGACAAATTTCTTAAAATGAAACAGGAAGCTAGTGGGTGGCCATCCAATTGTAATTCCGAACAAGAATAAACTGATTTTATCGCAACATATCAGAAAAAGGAAGGAATTCTACTAGACTACAACGGAATTGAGGTGAACCAGGGAAAACGCTGTCTTGCCAAGTTGACGCTGAATAGTTTTGGGGGGAAATTCGGACAGAGGTCCAATTTACCCAAAACATCTATTGTATCGCAACCATCTGAGCTGTATACAGCACTTAATAACCCCTCCATTAGATTAATGCACTTTTACCTATTGATCAAAATGTTGTCATAAACAGATAGAGGAGGCAGTCACTGAACTAGCCACCGTAAATGTGGTTATACCACGGCAGGGGCACGACTTCGACTCTGCCAGTATCTGGAGAAATTGGAGGAGCGTGTGTTATATTACGACACAGACAGTGTCATCTATATCTCCAGGGATGGGGAATATGAATTAATGACCGGTAACTGCCTTGGTGACATGACCGATGAATTGGAAGAGTACGGTGAAGGCAGTTTACTGTGAAAAACCCCACCACCTAAGTTCTAAGTAGCGTCTGCAAAGTGAAAGGTATCACTCTCAACTATGAAAACAGTTAAAAAATAAACATAGCATCCCTGAAAAATATGGTATTACACAAGACCCGAGAAATTACTGTGCATAATAGGAGAAAAATATCAAGAACTAAAGATTTCAGGATATTTAACAGACCCGAAAGTAAAATCCAAAGAGTGGTTTATACAAGTAGAAGAATTGTTGAGGATATAAACACTGTACCGTTTGGATACCTTATTCCCCCACAAAAGAAACAGCTTACAAATTAAATCTGATAGAAGCATTCCGGACACCACCACATGGAATTCTGAAAAATACTCTGGTATCGATCTGAAAAATGGAGTACAAATGGGAACATCCGTTTTCAATGATAGTAGCTGGACCATTTGGATGCGTAAAGTCAAACATTGTTTCGAGGATTTTCACACATCTCCAGAGTTTAGTGAATTTTGATTGTATGAATATTACTTTGTGTTACAGTGAATGGCAGCCGTTATACAGTAGAGTATCAAGTGATGTACAGTTTTCGAAAGGACTCCCTAGTATGGAGACATACACAGCAGAAAAAGAACCTCATTCAATCATACTTGACGATCTGATGTGAGAGGCGGAAATAGAGTTGTTGATCTTTTCACAAAAGGATGCCATCATAGAAATATCTATAAATATCAGCGTAATATTTCTCTCCCAAAATGTATTTCACAAGAGTAAACGATCTCGTGATATATCTCTGAACTGCCACTATCTTGTCTGCTTTAAGAACCTCAGGGATAAGGCCAGATTGGTTGTTTATCTTCTCAAATCTATCCTGAAAAGAAAAAAAATCGTTGAAATTTACAAAGATGCTCCAACCTCGCCTTATGGAAACATATTCCTCGATCTGAAACAAACCACATCAGAAAAGTTTCGTTTCAGAACCTGCGTCTTTCCCGGTGATGAACATAATTATATTTATGTACCTAAATAAGTATGTTAAGCACCCTGGATAAATATCATTCTATTACATTGTCTCTTACGATTAAGAACGTGGCGTTACTCCGAACATTATTCAAATGTATATCTGGAATGAGACAGATCATCCTGAAGAATGCAGATGAATCCTTGGTTCACGACATCTGTGAATGTGCCCACAATACTTTAAGAGGGAATGTTCCTTTAAACAACAGTCAGATAAAAAACCTTCTCGTTACAAGCAAGTCTTAAGAAAACTAGTTAAACGTGGAACATCGTGGAAGAACAAAAAGAAATTTATTATACAGACAGGTGGATTTCTATCCTATCTCATCGGTCCGTTAATTGGTGGAATTTTTTTCTAGTCTTTTTAAATAATGGAGTATGCAGACAAGATGATCCTGGTACCACAAGACACATTTCGAAAACTACATCATCAACATGGGAGCATTATACCACTCTCCAATTTGGATAGAGAAATAAGTAAAATATTGGAGGAAAACAAATATCTAATGAAGAAAAATGGAATAGATACCATCAGGTTCTCGGTAGATATCTTCATTTTGATCAAAAATTAAACACAACTATCAAACTCCGCGTAGTATCTCAAATGAAACATCAAAATGGAGAACTAAAAAAAAACACCATCGTTAACAATATTGATGGTTTATGGTAGGCAGATCTTGTTGATTTAAGAAGTGTTAGTATCCACAACAAAAATTATAAATACATATTGACAGTTATCGACGTTTTCTACAAGTATGCATGGGCAGTCCCTCTACCAGACAAAACAGCCGCAAGTATAATGAAAGCATTTCAAGTTTTTCTCGAGAATACAGATTAAAGAAAGCCAATTACTATCCAAACAGACAAAGGGAAAGAATTTCTCAATATTACAGTCCGACAAGTTTTTAGGAAAAACTGATATTAAATATTTCACAACACAAAACCCTGATGTAAAAACAAGTATCATTGAAGGATTTATCAGAACACTCAAGTAAAAAATGTGGAAGTATTTCACATCAAAACAGTCATACTATTACATGGACGACTTACCGAAGATAATGAAGGCTTACAACAACACTAAACATTCGACAATTAAAATATCACCCAGCGAAGTCAAACCAGATAATGTTCTACAAGTTTGGTAAAATCTGCGTAGCGGACGTTCCAAAATACGTATCATCACCGAATGTTAAGAAAAACCTACTAAACAGTTTCTTCAGAAAGGTGATTATGTGAGAATTACTAGAGAAACATCAGCATTCGATAAAGGTTACATAGCAAAATGGTCGGAGGAGATTTTCAAAGTTGTTTCTATATCACTGAATCCTGTTGGCTACAGAATTCAAGACTTGGAAAAAAAATCTGTTGATGGCACATTCTACCGACAAGAACTTCAAAAGGTAAAACTACCGAAAACTTTGATAACATATTGAAGACCAGAGGAAAAGGCACGAGATGAGTAACTTTTGTTCAATGGAGAGGTTATCCGTCATTGTTTAATGGGTGGATACCCTACTCTAGTCTTGAAACAGTATCAATATGTCTTCTTCATTCTATATAACATTACCAAGTTCTATGAACTTATTTCCTGATAGTACATTATGGAATTTTGTAACAAAATTACCAAAGGAGATAGAACTTCAAGGTTCGTGGGAAGTTGCTGTAGCAGAAATTCACTATCCTAATTTTATGTACAACGTGACAGAGAGGCAGAATATAATATATTATAATCTAAATCCAGATAATAATGATTGGAAAAAACTGAAGATCCCGGCTGGATATTATAAAGACATAACAGAAGTTGTAACAGCCATTCAGAACTCTGGTGCCCCCTTCCACATCTCTCTTTTGGATGATCATTATATTATTTTGAGATAAAACACTGAAATTATAAAAGAGGGGGTTAGTACGATGATATACACCGAAATTAGTTTTTCACCGAAACTAGCCATACAATTAAGGTTCGACCCTTCCAAAATCATCAAACTAAGTGGGATACAACGTATACACTCCTCTGCTTCCACAAACCTGGCATTAGGTGTACCACAAGAAATGTTCATCTACTGTGATATATTGGAACCTCAAATTGTAGGGGATAGTTTTGCACCACTTCTGAAAATTGTGGGTACAAATGTTCAAATTTTTTTTTGGTAGTGATGCACATATCGAGTTTTATGTTTTACACTTTGTCCCACTGATGAAGAAACAATTTGATACTTTGGAAATAGTAGATATTAGAGACCACACCGGACAGAAAATACTATTTCTTTTCGGGGAAGTGTCGCTAGAACTTCATTTTAACCCTCGGATGCATGTGTGGGGTCATTTTGACCCCACTCTCTGTTTATTTCCTGGTATTATAATAAAATCTAAATAAAAAATTCTGATTTTCTGTGACATCTTACCATGCTACTTCAGCTATAGGAACATGTATAAATAAATTTCTTACAATTTATTTTAAATTATATTTTAAACGTTTTTTTAACAATATCCCTCCTTTCCATGTGTGGGGTCATTTTGACCCCAGCATGAAAACATTCATAAAAGGAAATTGATTCTACATATTATGTTCAATTATGCCCAAACTAAACGCAATCATTTCAAGGACAACCACCCACCCTGTCATAACTCACTGCAAACGCAAAGTGCGCATGCGCAGATGTATTTGGCGCGGATCGAGGCCAACTGAGAGAAGTTGGGATGTTCCTGTCTGTGAGCTTTTTCTCAACAAATTCTCCAACCCGAAGTACAAAGCAACCTTTGGAGTAAATCGTTTCGAAGACATCAGAAGACTGCTCTGATCTGATGACGAACATACTGGAGCTGCACGTCTGGAGACTGATCACATGGCTGCATTTCGATATATCTGGACACTTTTTATCAAAAATTGTCGCAGAATCATGGTACCCGGCGTCTTTCTTACTATTGATGAACAGTTATTGCCGTTCAATGGGAAATGCAAGTTCGTGCAATACATGCCAAGTAAGCCGGCCAAATACGACATCAAGATCTTCTGGTTGTGCGACGCCAAAGACGGTCTAATCTACTTGGGACGACAGCCAGGAGAGCCAGTTCTAAAGAACCTCGCCAGCAACGTCGTGAAGAAACTGTCCTACACACTGCGGAACTCTGGAAGAAATATCCAACTGACCTTTTTTTCACAACTCATGACCTGGCTAACGATCTCCTGTTACAAAATGTAACCATTGTTGGAACAGTAAAGAAATACAAACGTGAAATCCCACCTGCACTTACCAATATCAAGACAAGTGAGCCGTGCACATCACAATTCGCCTTCCATGAGAATGAGACCCTGGTAAGATACGTGCCGAAGAAAAACAAGAAATTCATTCTACTCAGCACCATGCATCATGACATACACATTGATGATGATGATTCTAAGAAGAAGCCAAAAATCATAAAGTTTTACAACCAAACAAAGAGTGGAGTGGATGCCATGGACAAACTTGTTCAAACATCCACCTGCAGAAGACTGACACGTCGATGGCCAATGACCCTCTTCTATAATGTAATCAATGTAGGCGTTCTCAATGCATGCACATGCTACTTGTCACAGCATTCTGATTACCATTCAGGCGTTAGTCATAGACGCCGTATGTTCCTTATCGAGTTGGCGAATGAGTTCATTCTTCCTCACATGCGAGGGAGGTTCCAAAGCTTGAACCTGAAGAAACCAGTAACCGAGGCAATGAAACTTTGCGGCGTAGTAAGACAGGCACAGAGACTGGAGGATAGATCTTCAAGATGCCAGCTCTGCACAAGACAAGAGGACAGGAAGACGACGGAACGTTGCAGAAGATGTTGGAACCTGTGTGCAAGGTCCAGAGCAGTGTGATTGTGGTGTGCTCAGAATGTGAGTTAGGTGTATTTAATTGCCATGAGAGACGGGCACATTCTTCTTTTTATTCCTTTTTTATTATTTTTTTTTATTTTTATTTTTTTAAATTTATTTGTTCTAGATAAAATAATATTTAGTGCTGTATTGTGTTATCTCTAAAATACTTTTTCTCAGGGCAACTAAAGTTCTGATAATTGCGAGCGAAGTGTTACTACCATTAATATGTAGAATAGTGAATTGTCAATACATTGTTAATTTGGGGGGGGGGTAATTAATAATAATGAAAGGGTAATTGTTTCCTATTTTATATTCAGGGAAATTATTGATCAATAAACCATATTAGCTCAACTATTTACTCTGTTGTACTTATTTCAATGCATAATTGCATTGGGGTCAAATTGACCCCACATATGTAAAGTTGTAAAAAAAAAAGTGACATGCATCCGAGGGTTAATAGGTATCTGCAGTGATGAATCCTTGCGTATATCACTACCATAATCTTCATGGGAATGGAGTTTCCAACATATACCAAGGGGCATTCTTCCAGAAAGGACACGGAATCGGTAGTTTCCTTGAAGGTCTTATTAGATCTGTAGTTCCACTTATAACCAGAGACTAAAGCTGTCGGTAGAGAGATTCTCAGCACAGGTATCAATGTATTGGGTGATATTTCTCATAACCATCCTATAAAATAGTCGTTACAGACAAGATTTGCGGAAGCAGAAGAGAAATTAAAACGAAAAGCTGAAAATAAAATGAAGACAATGGTTTGTTCAGGCGGAAAAAAAGAAAACTCTCAAATGTTGGTAAAAAAACAACAGCAATACAAAATAGAAAATAAGTACATCATCAAAAAAAATATATTAAAAAAAACAGATTGCACATAGAACAAAAATGGATATATTTGCTTAAGAAGCCTCACCATTTAAAATTGGAATCTGAGATGCAACTTTCTTCCTTAGAAAAAAATCCCTGAATCCCAGCATTAAAAGCGCACATTCCCTTATGTTACAAAAAAACAACTGCAAAGTACCCGATCAATCGTGTGCATATGAAGGTTGTAAGTTTTCAAAGAGGAAATTTGAACAAAACCGTCGACAACTTATACAGCTTCCAAAACGTATAATCGTCGGTTTTGTATCTAATACGGCTTTCAATGGAGATTATACTAAAAATCCATTCAATTTTAGACATTTCAATATCAATTTTCTATGTCTGTATATGGATGGAAAACAGATACCATCTACACTGTTACAACCTGATTTTCAAAACAATCTCTCTCATCGTGCCTATCAGACATTATATGACAGTACAGGGATCCAGTATCAGAACGACGGGAATGGAATCTCCAGAGACGACCACGCGAATAGATATACTCTATTTGCATTCAATATAATTCCTGATCTGTCAGCTCACATGTCAACACATTGGAACCTTTTTGGACATGGGACCGTCCGGATGGAAATCCATTTCGACACACCATTGGCAGAGACAGTCAACAGTGTGGTGTACGGAGAGTTCCAGAATCTACTCGAGGTGGACAAGGATTGCAACGTTATCACCGACTATACAAACTAATACCATAAAAGGTGAGTGCATTTTCTATTCTATCTCAGTTGAATAAAAAATGGGTTTTGCAGTAGTCGATTTGCAGGGTTTCAATGTACACAAAACATTTATACCAAAGGAAATAGCTATACATAGTGTTGATGGTAATCAATCCGTTCATTGGCTGCTTCAACTCCCATATCCTATACATAACCTCTCCTGTAAAAATTTACAAACTGTTGAATGGGTACAGAGGAACCATCAAGGGCTATCCTGGTCTCATGGGACAGTTCCTTTCTCCTCCTTGCGTCTTATGAGACATGCTCTAGCACCTTACCAAACCTTATTTTGTAAAGGTCCAGAGAGAACCCAATTTTTAACATTTCTACTTAACAGGCACGTTGAAGATCTCAACTATCACAGGTGCACTTCCATAAACTTACTCTCAAAAATTATAACTGGCCCTCGTTGTTTTCACCCGACACACATCAAATCTATATTCTCATGCTCACTCTCAAACGCTTACGTACTTGCACATTGGAAATATGAACACAATTCAACAACTTTAGGTTCTTCGGCAACTCCCTAATCAGAGACACATTGGTGTACACCCTTCTAATAGACTCCCTTGTAATGTAACTACGCCAGCTTCCATAATTATAAACACAGACCCAGGCTATAAACCTGGAACCCACTGGATTGCTATTTATATTGACTCCTGAAAAAGAGGAGAATTTTTTGACAGTTTTGGGGTACCACCACAAATAACACAAGTACGTGATTTTCTGCAAAACAATACTCTGTCTTTCTTGTTCAATCCAATCCAGTTGCAAGGATTAAACAGCACTGTATGTGGGCATTACTGTCTCCTTTACATCACACGCAGAATACATGGAAAATCTTTGAACAAATTTCTAACACAATTTACAAACAATACTTCTCGGAATGAGAGATATGTTAGAAAAAAAATCTCACCTATTATGAAAAATATACAAAACTACAATTTTTTAAACTTAGAACTTCAAATCTGTCATGCAAGGTAAAAAAACTTTCTCCTTATAATTTTATATATATATATATATATATATATATATATATATATATATATATATATATATATATATATATATATACATATATATGTATATAACTTTTTGTTTCAATAAATAAATAAAGCAGAATTTTACTTTTATATTTATTTTATACTCAAAAGAACCTAGAGTGACTACCGAATATCAAGTCAACAATTAATTCTAGACAAGCTGTGTTCATCTTGGGGAGAAAATGAAAATTTTCAAACTTTCGGATTTTTCATATGTTCCACTATTGGATTCATTTCGTGGATAAACTTTTCCATTTTTCTACAGTAATTAAAAAAACTGAGTGTATTATTTTTGTGCATCTGTGGCTGTGACAACAAACAAAATACATTGTTTTTGTCCTGAACAGTAACCAGAGATTCTTCAGATATATATAAACTATTTTCTTGGAATACATATATTATTTTTATTCTTTGTAATATTTAAGATACTATAAATTTATTTTTTCTCATGTGAAAAAAACAAAAAAATGTAAATAATATTTATTTTTAAATTAATTTTGTTATGTTCAAATAAATGATATTTCTCAAAGTCGTATCAAACAATTTAATGTTGAAATTACAACAATCTAACCTTGCAGAAACAATAAACAATAAAATAATATCAACATTATCCTATATTTATTATTATTACTACCATTTTTTAAATAGAAATATTTTCTAAAATACTCAGAATTTATCAACGTACAATAATTTACTAATACAAATATGAAGTGGGGGTGCACTAGTATTTTCTAGCGAATTCCCCGCAAATAAGTCTTTCTTTTCACTACATAAAAGCTACCCTAGAAAATACCATACCACTATGTATCTGAATTGGTAAAAGAATAGAAATAAATAAATAAAGTTGTAAAATAAAAAGAGACACACACTTTAATACATTATTTTTTTCCTTAATTTCTTATATATTTTTATAAAATTTTCCCTTTATTCTTAAATATTCGAAACATGTTTTCTAGATAAAATTTTAAAGAATCAAGTGTTCTCGCAGTAGCCCGTAAAGTAGGGCTAAATTATCAATAATCATATCCTTGCAAAGATATTCCACTTCAAGCAATAATCTTTCCATATCGACACCAGCACAGTCAATTCCAACGGCTTCAGAGCCTTTATGGGTAGCAATAAATTCAGGTTCAATAAATTCATGAATCTGGGAATCATCCCGACAAGAATTACAACTGTCACGTACATTCTCTCCACACTTTGCCAGATAACGCTGAATCCATTCCGCCACAGGTTTCTCATTCTTCTGCATCTGCTCTAATGCAAATACCGTAACAGGTTTCCATGATTAGAGAAAAGTAGCAAGCCAAAAGCAATAACCTCCTTCGTCGGCCGTTACTCTCTCAAAGAATGCTAGGTCAGTATTAAATCAATCCTCCTGGTTGATTTCAAATAAGTTGCTGATAAACTGGTATTAGGGAGCAATAACCAGGTGGTGGAAGAAAGGATAAGTTAGAGTATAACGGGCGACGTGGGGTCTTTTGCTTTGGATCGAGGAACGAGAAACATCGGGGAGATTGAGCCAGCCTGCATAGCGCAATTCTAAGAGTCTTCTCCGAGGAACTCTTCATCACCGAATAGACAGGTAACTCCTTCTCTAACCATGTTGATCTAAACTAGAAGATATAAACAGAAATTCTTAGTGTTGTGCCATTTCATGTGTAAAAGTAACCTCTCGCCCATTACCATCAAGATATCTGCAAAGGACGAGTGCTCACTAGTGAGGATGAATGAATGACAAAGCTAAATCACCCAAGCATAATGGTACAGATTCTTGGTTTGATCCCCACGAACCTAGCAGTTCGTTACGTGGATGGAGGTGCTGCAACTTTCATTCATTTCAATTTGAAATAATTGAAAATTATGAACCTAGAACCAAGATTTCAGCCATATACTTTTTTATTTATATACGCTTCTTCAGTTACGCTTAACCAGGATAAGAAATTATGAAACTCATGATGAAAATGTTAAAATCATCAACTGTTTACGCTTAAAATAGAGAATTCTTAAGGCGGCACGCGTTTTTTAATGCTAAAGGTCAGGGAAAATTATTCTTACTATGATAAATGTCGAGTTCTAGCTCAGAGGATGAACTGAATGAAACTCTTAACCAAATAATTGTATTGGCCGAAAGAACTGTAAATTTTAGTTTAGAACAAAGCGGTCCTAGCGTAAGCGCCACGCCAATAAGTAAACGCAGCCCAATAAATACCAGACAACGCACCAAGCTCTTAGAACAGCAATTTTACAATAACAAAGATAACTCACCCCCAATTGCGTCTCCCGAAATTAGCCCTGAGACAAGAACCTTGGCTCGTAATTCATCCCCAAACCCAATTTGGAACATGGCTCTTTCACACTTTGTTCACCTTATGATGCTAGGAAGTATTCAATTTCAGGGTGTAGCAGGGGAGGATATTTCTAAATATTTGAACAAATGTGAGAACCTGCCATTTTAAGTGGCTAGGACAACGCGAAAAAATTGGAAATGTTACCAGCTTTGTTGGGTGGACCAGCTTCAAGATGGCATGAAGTTTGGTCAAGTACAGGAAAATCAAAATAGGACGTATGACATTGTAAAGACCAAACTTCGCGAGGAGTTCACTGGGTCGTTAGACAAACTCCAATTAGAGGAACAAATTAGATACAGATTGCATCGTGAGAACGAGCCAGTTTCTAATTATGTTATAGACAAGAAACTATTGCTTGTAAAATTAGATCCTAATACGCCAATGCATAAGCAGATAAAACATATAAGTCAGGGTTTATTACCTGATTACATAAGGGAAACATATAACAAGGGTTATGAGTCAGTGCCCTAATTGCTCACAGATTTAAAAGCGTTCGAGAAGGCTCAGTATTTAATGAGACAACGCAAACTGCAAGAAATTGCATGCGAAGCTCAGAAGGAGAGTTTATTTTTTCCTTCCGGCGGAACATGCATGCCACAGCAGTATATCAACTTTCAAGGGATGAGTGCTGGAAATCGCGATTCAGCATATGCACAGGCTAATCTCGATTTGAATGCAAGAGTCAAGTAATTGCAAGATGAAGTCTAGCAGTTAAAAACAACGCAAATAAAAACATCGAACCCAGGAGTCCAGGTTCAAGAAACCTGACTAGAAGCACAATTAGCTAGCCTTACCTTGAAATTAAATGAAGTTATTGAAAAACAAGAAAAGCAAACGAGCACTGATTCAGAACGTCATAACCAAAATAGAGATCATACTAATGGAGGTGAATTTCAAAGAAACAACTACGACCGGGGGGCATACCGGAGTAATTACAGAAGAACAAATTACTATAGACGATCAAGAAATTACAGGCCGAAATTTGAAAACCGCGACAGATATTATAACGAAGCCACACAAGGGCGTTGGGACGCGGACAAAATCCGCGCGGATTTTCATCTTCCTCTCCGCGAGGCGGAGGAGAGCAGAGCGAGCGGCGTGAAACGCAGTGCTGCAGGATGTGTCATTATCCAAATCACACAGAAGATACGTGCTTGCAAAATAGGGACAATTTAAACCAATCGTAACTACGCATTACAGAGACGAATGCGTAGTGGGCAATAGCAAACAAATAACGGTCTCTACTTTTCCTCAACAAGATTTAATATACATAAATGCACGTGTAAGTGGATCGGAAATCAGTGTTTGCAGCGATAAGGGTATACCTCCAGAAGCAAAACATTTCAAAATTTCTACAGCCATTCGTGGGGTGTCAAATCATCATTTCGCCATAAAAGAAATTGTTATCATTACCTTTTCCATAAATGGTTACAATTTTAAACATGACTTTCGCGTTATTCCAAATTTTGAACACGGGACCATACTGGGCAATGATTTTTAAGGAGCCAAAAGGCAATATTAGATTTTAATTAAAATCGGCTCACTTTACGGCGATTTGGAACGCCTCCGCGAAACCAGATTAGAACTTAACACAAGAATATCTTCGATGTGTCTGTAAAAGTTGATGAAAAATCTGATGAGTTCTGCTCTAGTGCCGGAATATATCGCTTCTAAGAAATGTAGACTCAAACCCAGGACTTACTTGTGTGTACCCGTAGAACTTGTAAATTCAAATGACAAGAAATTAAGCTTTCTAGAATCAGATTTGCAATTACAGGCAAAACAGGGTTATTAGTGTTCAGAGCTGTCATGTATACAGAATCACCTTTAATTTGGATCACCAATCCTAATAATTATAATGTCATAATCAGAAAAGGGGCACGCATTGCTATAGCTGAAAATTGGGAAAGCCCCAATTCAAGTGAGGAAAGAAATGATGAAAGTGCTCAGGTTAATGTAGTTAGAGAATCCGGAACCGAACCCAGTACAATGCCAGACATGAGTAAACTGGATATAAATCCAGCACTGGAGCCTCACCAGAAGCAGAAACTATTAAAGTTATTAGAAAAGTACATAAATGTTTTTGCGTGGTCAGATCAGGACATCGGAGGGACACAAATTACACCCATAAAATAAAACTTAAAGACGATTCTGAATTTCATGTTCCAGCATACCCAATTCCGGTACACTTGCACTCAGAAATAAATGAACAAATAGATACTCTTTTGGAAAATGGCGTTTTAAGTTCGGCTACGTCACCTTTTAACTCAACCATCATACTTGTTAAGAAGAAGAACGGTAAATATAGAATGGTGCAGGACCTTAGGGCTCTTAATGCAAGTTCTGTGTTCGATGCCATAGCCTTACCGAATATTTCCGAAATTCTTCACAATATGGGTGGCAAACGTTATTAATGTACGGCAGACTTAAAATCGGGCAACTTTCGATACCATTATCGGACGATTCCAAGCAGTATACCGCTTTCACTATACCATCCAAAGGTCAATTTGTCATGAACTTTTGTCCCATGTGTCACGGTACGTCACTAGCGGCCATGACAAGATGTGTACAGCTCGCGTGCTCCGGATTAGATACAAGTAAATTTTCTAGCACTTTTGAAGAAATGCTGACGACGCTAGAACAAATGTTCATTTGCTTACAGAAGTCATTTTTAAAGTTAAATTACGAGAAGTGTAGTTTGGTCTACAGCGAGGTAGTATCGCTTGGCCACAATGTGGGACGCCAGGGATATCGAATTTCAGATAAGATATTATCATCAATAAAAAACTACAGGACTCCAAATACTACCAAGAAAATTAGAATGTTCCTTGGACTATGTTCATACGTAAGGAAACACATCAAACATTTTTCAGACATCGCTATGCCCTTACAGAAATTTGTCGGCAAAGGCAAAATGTTCCCGCGGGGTCCGGAACAACAAGCAGTTTTTGATAAACTTAAAGAAAACATTAATTTCAGCTCCTGTCCTACTTCCTTAGAGTGTGGAAAAGAATACCAAAGTGTTTACGGATGCGAATTCACGTGCGGTCAGTAGCGTGCTCATGCAGCCTAATGCACAAGGAGAATACCAGCCAGTCTGCTATTGTAGCAGAGTACTGACTGACAGCAATAAAAAACTAAGTGTCGTCGAACAGGAATTGACACCGATTTTATATGCTTTCAAATTATTTCGTTTATTTTTGATAGGATCTCACTTCGATCTTGACACGGACAACCAAGCTATAACATACATTAAATCAACTACAAATCTCAGTTCGAAATTAATTAGGTGGAATATTTTACTGGAAGAGTTTTCATTTATTCCTATCCACGTGAAGACAACGCAGAACATAGCGGACCCAATACGCAGGGAGTGTGGAACCAGGCCTGAAGAAAACGACACCGAAGAACAATCGCCCGAACCCAGGACCCTACTACTTTGGGACGACACTGTAGATGTGGCCAAACACCAGCGCGAGGACTCCTTTTTCGGCCCAATAATCAGAGTTTTGGAAGACCAGGAAAATGGGGAGCAGGGGAACGAACCCCCTCTCAGTTCAAAGACAAGCCTATCTTCATTTATTGGAAGACGGACTATTGTACAGACAGCACAGACTAAGTGGTAGTACAAAGAAGCTCTTGTGTATCAAAAAATCATTGCGAGACCAAATCATCGAAACCATGCACAGTTCGCCAATTGGAGGAGCACATTTAGGTGTTAGCAAAACATACAGCACCGCTCTAGGACGAGTGTATTTCCCGAATATAAAGCGATTCATCCAAAAGAAGATAAGAGAATGCATCACTTGTCAGCAAAATAAACGAATCACGGGATTGCCATATGGAGAATTGTGTACATTTCCGCCACAAAGGCCATTCCAGCGCATTGCAATAGACTTTTCAGGACCATTTTCCAGCATCGGGAGAATTTCGCCACCGTTATATTATCGCCGCCACGGATTTTGGCACCCGATACATGATAGCGAAGGCTGTAGCCAATACATCAGCTAGTACAGCAGCAGGATTTTTATACGACGAAATAATACTACGCTATGGTACTGTAAGTGAGGTATATACGGACAGAGGATCCGGTTTAACCTCAAAACTATTCCAGGAATTAAATGACAAATTGGGTATAAAGGTCAAATTTGCCCCTGTTGCACAGCATAATTTACTGGGCCTACAGGAGGTAAATAATGGCGCTCTACAAGTATGATGAAGCACTATGTTAGCTCAAATCACACGAATTGGTCGGACTACTTACAACCAAGTGTATACAGCTATAACGTTACGAAAAAACAGAACTTGCGTTTTTCTCCATTCTATTTGTTGCACGGCTTTGAATCAAGATTACCACGGGAACAGGCTTTACACAACAACAGCCCATGCCAGAACGTAGCAAACGAAGTTCGATTTCGAGTACTGGAAAAAGCCAGAACAGCAGCAGCCGAAAATCTACAGAAGAGACACCGGAATCTTAAAAAATACTATGACAGGAAAAGGAAAAATATCCATTTCGCTCCAGGAGACAAGGTGTTGATATACGATGCCAACCAAAGAATCGGAACCTCTAAGTGCTTCAGTGGACTTTACAAGGGACCAGGAACGATTCTTGAACAGGAAAATCCTAATTCATACAGGATCCAGTTTGAAAATAAACGTAGAAAAACCATTATTGACTCTATAGCGATTCAACGCCTAAAGAAGTATTACCCCCTGGATGACGGATCAGGCGAAGAGAACGAGAACGTTGAAGAAGAAGAGGAAGAATAGACTATACATGAAGAAGCAGGTCATTAAGATAAGAAGTATAATGTTCGAACAACAGGTCTCAAATTTTAACATCAAAAGTGTTTAAAATATTGTCTTTTGTACGGCATTAAATTATTAAAAAGTAATGAAATTACTTAAAATGCGATGAAATACAATCCCATCGGTACAAAAATACCAGCATAAGATTATGTCACAAAATCTCTAGTTTACAGGAAAAGAGGAAAGAAGAAGAAGGGCCAAGGTATTTATAATGTATTTTCCATTGAAAACAAGAATACGAGAAAGAAGCGACAATAATCGCGGGAGTACATAACACGAATTTTCAATTTTGGATGACGATCCAAACATCGAAAAGTTAACATTTTGCTATTGGCAAAATAATGAAGTTTAAACCACTATTGGTTTTAGTTATAATTTTTACAACCAACATAGTATGCTAAGCATATCTAAAAAGATATAAGAGAGAATACATTCTCCATTTTTTGTGACATTAGTAATCATTGCATAATTATAGCACAATTTTTATTTTACTTTTCAGATGGGCGAGCTCAAATAAGTTTTTCACCTCCCCATAAACCCGTACCAAAACCTCGTAAACATCAAACTGTAAAGTTTATGTACAAAGCAAGGATAATGTAATATTAACATTTAATTAATAGGGAAACAGCTCAGTTACCAAGTAACAATGCAAATTTTAGGTTTTTTATTATTCATAAATTGTTTTCTCTTACATGTTAAAGCCTTATCCTTCCTAGAATTTTTAAAATAATCTTTTAAATATCCCCATAATATCTTGACGGGATTACTTTTAGCCGTTTTCATCTTTTGTCTCATTTTACTTATGATAACATGCTATTTTCATTGCAAAAGCACCAGACCTGTTTTAACAAAGAAAGAAAGTAACGAAGACATATATTTAACCAACCTAAATAATGACCTTTCTTTAGTAGAACATTTGTACGACAACGTAGATACAACTCTGGAACATTCAGCCCATCTTTATGTCAATGTACCCCTGACACGTTCTTGGTAATTAGACGCGTCGTATTATTATACTATTAATATTAACTTAATGAGAGTGAACAATGAGACTCGGTGAAGTACACAGACTCCTCTCCGGTACAGGGATAGTGTTAGGCAAAGACAATATTCACAGCACAGAGAAATAAAACCACATTACTGCAGTATGTATAAACTGATAGGTTTTATTCTTTATTTATTGCAATTATAACGCAAATATACTTGAGACGAAGGCGAGAATTTCGCTTTGTCGATGAAATGACTCAATTAAAACGCTTAAACTCAATGCGTGGCTATCGGCAAGCCTATGATCACATAGACCTAGCTTGCGCCCCGAACTACCATACCAAGATGTATGCACAACACCGAGGAGTTCTTTTTAATTTTAGAAGCTTCGTCGATACGTGGCGAAAAAGTGTGATGATTTCTTACGCGATATCCTCGCTTTTATACTATTTTCGAGAACACAGATTAAAGTACAGATGAATCACTCACTATCTACAAAAGGATACTATCAACAAAACTGACATCTATACATCTTTAGAAATACAAATTCGTATAGTGCACTCTTGCAAACATGAAGATACATTAAACTACTCATAACAGAGCATAAAATACAATAAACATTAAACAAAAGATATACATTAGAAACAAGGTGCATTATTACATATAATAACAAAGAAATTACGCTTTCTTTTACAAAAATAAATACTTTAGTGACATATTTTCTACTGGTGACGTCACATAAAAATGTGGACCATATCACCCCCTCCCCCTACTTTTGTACAGTCAGGACAAAAAGAAAACTCGCCGGAAATAACGGCGATTATTAGAGCAAATTCAGGTCAATTCATATGCGAAAATAGTAGCCAATTCAGTTTGCTACCCCTTGTACAGTGCAACGAAGAAGTTTTAGTAAGGGAATTCAACCCCAGTACCTGTGTACAGTACACGCAAACCACTTCATTTTCCATCCCTCCCACCCATGCAAGCAGGATAGCAAGTGTCCAAGTACCTATCCCAAGCCAGAAATCACCCGTTTAACACGATGAAATTCCAAGTAATCCTTGTAACAGAGAGAATAGTAATAATAATCCTTCCCCAGTAACAATAAAAATTAGTTTCATCAATCACGACACTTATGACGACCTCTCAGACTGAAAGACAATCTCCCGTTTTAAAAAAAACATCTTTGTCATACATAGACTACCTGCCTGGTAATTCTTAAAAAACAATGGCTCCGGGTTGAAGCTTTATCACTCGCCTCGAGACACGCAACGTCGCCCGAACCAAAAGTTTAAAATGTTTCAATTTAAAAGACAGGCATTGAGTATAAACAGGTTTAAAATTTCTGCGTGCGTAGCCGAAAGCAGCAATCTGCAACCGACTATCAAACCTCAGCACGGCGGCGACGAAGCGAATTTTTCCCCTTTGCCTCTCTCCCCCCTTGCCTTCCCGCGAGATTTTTTTTTTCTCCTCGACAACTTTCCGTCCGCACTGACCAAAAGGCAGAATTATGTACGAATCTTCATGTCGAAGCGGCGGGACCCGGAATTTGCTATATCAGCTTTTCCCGCGCATTGGATTACGTACCGACAAGCGGATAACTTCAGTCTCGGGAGACATGTATTTCCTCAACAGCAAGACACGGGACGAAAACACAGTTCAGCAAATTCTCTTTGTCGCACGGTGGTGCCAGATTTTAAAAGTGTTGTCAATTTTAATGTTCAAATTCCGAGAACTGTCTTTATGACAAGATCTTGAGTCCACGCAAAGGGAGCATTAATGCATGCACGAAAGAATGTTTATAAACGACAACACTGTTAGAATCACTGCATCTATTTAAATAGCACCAAGGGTTATTTCTCTGTTATTTTTCATAACTTGAGCGAGTTTTAGATAAATTTAATGTTATTAGAAATCAATAATAATTAGGAATTTTAGAACGATTTAATCACAATCTACGGCAATTTCAGTAATTATTTTGTGACAATGTTGATTATAATTAATTAACACTAGTTGACAAATCACTCGAGACTATTTTTCTTTAAGGGGCACGCAGAGTCGGCAACCCCCTTTCCTTTAAAGTTATTTTCAAGTAAAATTATGGTCAGTTTATATCTTTTATGTGCATGGGCGAGCACTTTAAGAACAATCAAAATAATTTTCCATCTAAATGTTCTACAATTTTAATAATTTTCGGTGTGGCAGAAATTTCAAGGTTTTAAAATAAGCAATCAAGTCAAATTCAGGACAACAGCATCACTTCCATGCATACGGGGTAATCGATACGTATTATCACATGTATTTGGACCAGCAGTGAACCGTCACAAATAGGTACCGTGACTAATTGTTACGATGTTTTAAAGATCACAAATTAGCACCTTTAGGCATGTCACTAAATAAATTCAATTTTAAGGTATACTCATCTTTCTATTGACAACAAGACATTTCTCATACAACAAGGGAAAATAGAAGTAATTGTTTCGATAAATTTAACAAATATTTCATTGGTTTCTTTATGAATTCTCACATAAATGTGACAAAACTAATTTATTATAAGCTTATCTGTATAATTTATTATTCTAATAGTTATTAGTCCTTTTTAATTTTGTATTTTCATGGTAAATTATAAATGTTCACACAAGGTATGCACAACATTGGAATTTTGTTATTTGTGTTAATAAGTCTAGATCAACACCCCTTTCCTCATTTCCTGTCTACTAAATTATACTTTATCCTTTACGTAAGTCTGTCTATTCATCACACCAGTCAAGAGCTATCAACAGGTGAAGGATTTTCCCAGGGCTCCTCCCTCCAGTGATTATGACACCGACAAACTGATTACGTGCGGAAAACATTGCTTACGCTAACCAAAACATTTTTTCTCTCTTAGAAAAACACGTGCGTTTGTTCTGCTTACATTGTTTTACGGCCAGTTACGTAAACAGTTAAGACTTAAAAATTTACTTATGGCCTATTACCGCATTTGCACTTGATGTGTTCATACAATTTTAATTCTGTTAATTTTGGGTTTTGGCAGGAAAAATATGGTTTATTTTATTTTATTTCCTTCTCTACGTTTTAATAAAAAACTCCAACTTCAAAGGATAGATCAACATGGGTATTGCGAATATAAATTTCAATTTTGGAAATTTATTCCCAAGGGAGGTATCGTAACAGGTTCCCCTGATTAGAGAAAGCAGCAAGCCAAAAGCAATAACCTCCTTCGTCGCCCGTTACTCTCTCAAGCATTCAAAGAATGCTGGGTCAGTGTTCAATCAATCCTCCTGGTTGATTGTAATTAAGTTGCTGATCGACTGGTATTAGGGAGCAATAACCAGGTGGTGGAAGAAAGGATAAGTTAGAGTATAACGGGCGACGTGGGGTCTTTTGCTTTGGATCGAGGAACGAGAAACATCGGGGAGCTTGAGCGAACCTGCATAGCGCAATTCTAAGAGTCTTCTCCGAGGAACTAATCATCATCGAATAGACAGCTAGCATCCTTCTCTAACCATGTTGATCTAAACTAGAAGATATAAACCAAATTCTTAGTGTTGTGCCATTTCATGTGTAAAAGTAACCTCTCGCCCATTATCATCAAGTTATCTGCAAAGGGCGAGTGCTCACCAGTGAGGATGAATGAATGACAAAGCTACATCACCCAAGCATAATGGTTCAGATTCTTGGTTTGATTTTGAACGATTTTGGGGGATAATGCGTCAGTCGTCTTGGGTGAGATGGGCACCCCTGTTAAGAGGAGAGCAACTCAAGTATAGTGATATGTAAAGTTGCTTAAACTAATGGATTAGTGATAAATGGATAGAAGGGATGAGTGTACTATAGAAGGGTTGTGGATTGTATCGGCCGCTGTTGTTAATAATAATAGACATCCAAAAGATGGTCCATAGATCTAAATAATTCACTTCACTGGAATCAATAAAGTTTGGAGGAGAATACCTAGAGCCTGAAATTCTAGAAGCTTTTACAAAGAGGGCAAAGAATAAAATTGATTATGATTCTACCAAGATCAAAAACAATAGCAATAAATAATGCTATAATATCAGTTGTCAGGCAATAGTCATTTCAATCAGCAATTGAAATTTCACCTATATTACTGTTACATTGGCTGCGTGGATGGTATGATGACTTGGTGATAACGTCGTCGACGTATTATAAAGGGGTCTAGGGTTCGATACCTGATGAAGGCACATAGTGGTTTGGATCCCGCTTGAAACTGTAGTTTCAGTTTCTTACAGTGACTCATTCATTTTGTTATTTCATGAGGCATACACTGAATGTAGCCAGAAATTCCCAAGGTGGGGGCCGGAATACGATAAGATTCTTCAAAGAACTCGTCCCTTCTACTTGGGATCAATAATACTATTTTAGTAATCAGCAGTAATAATTGCCTGGAATTTATTTCAAGTGCAAATTTTACTTGGTAAGTCAATTTCTCCTGTAACAAGAAGTTGTAAATTCTAATTTGATATTAAATATTTTTCTGCTTTATCGTGATTTACAATGTGCTACTATGTAGTACACTTAGCACAGTTATTACAGCATGTAGGGAATCGACAATGCAATAGTATTTCTAATAGAACAACAACATGAAAATAATGCACCTACTTTAAAGTTAGTAGTATGTAATCAATCACAACCATCTCGTCAAATGGCCATTCACGTATTGATTAAGGCATTATTGCGATCGAAGCGAGCAAGACATTTTTACATCTATTTCTTTTCAAACTTTTCAAACTAGGGAGTGAAAACTTTCACAGGTTCCGGTGATATTTATGCTTGTCCGACTTTTTCTTCTTTTGCATATTCGGTGACCAAAATGAGAACGTGTACATCACATCGAAGTCACGTGAAAAGTTGACAAAATATCTGGCAAACGGCAAGGATTGAAGAGAGTCCGCAAGGAGAGCGTCAGTATCGACTGTCCCAGACCCAGAAAGTTCGAGATCTGACTGTGACAATTCACGCTACGTCATCTTGAATTACTCATCCTCCCAGATGGTGCAGTGGTAGCGCATTGCCTTGTAATCAAGAGGTCGCGGGTACGATACCCTGTGGGGGCTCATTATGATTCGGATCCCATTTTAAAACTGTAGGTCCAGTCCCAATTAGCCTTACTGTGCATAAAGTGGACTTAAAACAACAATTCAATCAATCAATGAATTTTGAATGACTTTTCTTTAAACAGTAACGATGCGTAAGAACATGGATCAGAAGTACCATAAAGGAGAGAAGATTAAATGGTATCTGTTTGATATATCTGCATCATGAAAAAATGCCAAAAGACAAAGCACTCTTCATAAACAATTTATAGATGTTTATGGAAACGATGCTAAGCGAATCCAGCTTAGTAGTGGACTCAAGTCTGAACTTGTCAACAACACCAAAGTATTTTCAATTGAATTTCAATTTCTTGATTGGTAAAATAGAAATTTAAT
The DNA here is from genome assembly GCF_977018435.1 of Lepisma saccharinum. NCBI lineage: Eukaryota > Metazoa > Arthropoda > Insecta > Zygentoma > Lepismatidae > Lepisma > Lepisma saccharinum. Next base: position 87,868,295 of record NC_139239.1, read on the forward strand.
AACAATAAAATAATAATAATAATAATAATAATAATAATAATAATAATAATAATAATAAGTTTCAATGACTGAAGGACAAGATGTGAAATCTCACTCTGCTCTCCCCTCTTAGAAAAAAAAATCATGTGGGCTGCCTGTAATAACGATCAAAAACTTCTAATAATCTTTCTTGGATATAACATCACTATAGTCTCATAGCATAGGCAATGAACATGAGTTGAGTTGGCGGCTCACACTGGTGGAAGGATTAGTTCTGTTTCCATTAATGAGCATATGCATATCCCTCTCGCAGATGCAAAGGCTGACAATGATTTTTTCGGGCAACATATGTTTTAACCTGTCTCCCAAACAAATCAATATTTATTATAGGTTACATTTTCAATACATATTTTATGTAGATTCATACCTTGAACATTAATACGTCAAATAATTATATAACTGACATTTTATTTTACATATTCGAACATATTTGGCAGTATATTACATATTTTACATATTTGCTAATTTACTTAACATAAAACAACATATTTCGGTAATTCATTTCCATCTTCATTCTTTTTTGTTAATCCCGGACAGAGCCCACACTATTTATGTTACTATCCTGGCCCCCCACACTCTTTACCTCCGCACTCGAGGTTCGGTGCAATTCGTACTCGGCTCTGATTTTTCTAGGGGTATCTTTCTTTGTACGACAATGCACGTGGGTTGCTACAAGTCAACATAATTATATAATTAACTACAAGAGACAACGGATAACCTTTGTGAAACCTTTATGATCAGGGGGATAAATTACCTTGTGCAGCATGTGTGAAATTAAAAACGGAAATTTTGGATAATTTCTATAGTTTAATTAACGTAAAATTTAAAGTATATACAAGTCGTATCCGAATTATTTATCGGGCCAAAACTCTAATTTTGATGTTGGAATCTCTATTGCTTGTACCTGGATGCTTTACATTTCATGAATTACATCTGAAGTACGCTTGTCACAAGGTAGACTCGCGTTACTCCAAGAAACGTCTTAACAGGCGCGAGGTCGCCCGACGTGTACATTTCTCAACCTCCACGGTGACAAGGCACTAGGCTGCCCGGCGCACCGTAATTACTTCAATATAACATCCAGTACAAACTACCTTTTTACCTGTAAATTGGACACCAAGGCACTAGCTTGCCCGGCAATCCAATCTCTTACAGCATCCGTTTCGGGAGACCAGTCCTCCGGTCCTAGCCGACCGAAGCAAAAACAGCCTCTCCCTTCCAAGTCTCAGTTCCAACAGCCGACCTCACCCACTCTCATCTGGGAGTTTATATACGTCTTGTTGGCGTCTGTTGCCAACGGCCCTTCTTTCAAAATTTTTAAGCCCGCCTTTCTTTTGAACGTTCGAAACACGAAGAAAGAACAGAGAGCTACATGGTATTTATACATGGAATAATACGAACCTAAAATGCATAATAAATTGATTTACACTAATCACACATATATATGTTTATACACTTGATTACCCAATTAATTAACATATTAATAAATATTTCAATAAGGAAAAAAAACACTGTTGCCTGACACGGGGGCAGGGTAACATTTTCTTACATTTTCGATCTCTGAAACATGAAGAAAATTTGTATTTCATGTGATGTCATATTTTCTAATCAATGAGATGCATAAAATTGTCTGCCAAATCGAAAGACAAGCTGGGGGAAAGAAACGGGAACTGCTATTTATCGAAAGCTGCTGAGTCTCCGCTCCTTCCCTTTCTGGTTACATATTTTCGTTTCCCTTTTAGGTGTACGCAAAGCACCTAGGAACTTGACATCGGTGGACAAGAAAGCTACTTCCTGTACGTAGCGAGTTCACAATATGTTCCCTTTAACAAAAAGTACCAACGTAAAGTAGCTATGTATTTTCGTTCATTGTTCTTTCTGTAGATGCTTTTTTTACAATTTGTTTCGAAAGTTACAAACACCCCCTTACATATTTAAATATTCTACAATAATTTGCGATGTGAAAAGTAATTAATAGTTTACAAAATTGGTGTCTTAAATATGTACACGTTGCTGTGCTTTTTTGAGTTTATAAATTTGAAACACATTTTAATTTTAATTTCTTAAAATTTGGTCTTAATTATTTTTTCCGCACTTTTAAATGAGCTAAAAATAAAATGGGGTTTCCATTCATAAATAAAACTAAGTTTGTGTTGAAAATCGTACTTCCTTACGAAGTTGAACGTATTGTGTCCGCTAATTTCATGAGCCCCTCTCATACCTTTATATCTGCGAAAACAGTTTTTCAATATTTATTGTTGTTCACGAAATATTTCCGGTGGTAATTTCAGGTGGCTCACTCGGTATATGTTGGGAACGTTTCGTCGTTCAATCATGTTCGAAAGCTTGTTGGGATCATTAGCTTTTATATATATATATATATATATATATATATATATATATATATATATATATATATATAAATAAGTCGAGATGGTCTCCGATCGACCCGTAGGAGGTCTACGTTTTAGGGATTGGTAAATATTTGACAAAGCAGTTATTTATAATGAAATTTGCTGTAACAATTTTCTCAATAACGTTTTCCTGCTTGGCGCCTCGTATGGACCCTGTAAACTGTCAAAATGCATAAATTTATCCAGAATACATCAAATCGGGCAGTACAGTTGCAATTAACTCTAGAACAGGCTCGCGGGCTACATATGTAAATCAACTATTTTGTTTTCATTGCCACTCAACACCATCAGGTGAGCCGGGGGCATGGTTCTCACTTTCCTGCCTCATCTCCTTGTAGGTGTTAAGTGTGCTTACACACTTCTAAGTGTTAAGAACTCTGTGTTGTTAGAGTCTCTGCTACGTATGTAGCCCACTCGCCTATTCGAGTCGTGGTTTTGCACTAGCCCGGGCAAATAGTAAAGCAAAAAAAAACAGTGAACTGGGGTAACATTTCGGAAATTATCACCGCTTGCACTAATATTTACTGTATATTGATCTAGTGAAACAAAGGTTTTCTTTTCATGGGGATGCGAGAAACACAGTTGAAGTTAAAATTCGCGCTTTCCTTGGTATTTTGCCACAGAGTGCTTACCTTGCATTCATACCAGAAAACAAGGCTTGAGTTCGGACTGATCTACTGTTCTTTACTAGCACATTTTATATTTAAATTACTTTCCAAAATGTTATTTTTATGTTATTGTATTTTCTCGCAGAGCTTGAACTCAAATTTGATACTTTTACTACAAAAAATAATTTTTAAACAATGTTATTTTTTTTATCCAAATAGACAACTCGTATAATATGTCACATTATGATGATTACATAATATTTGTGCTCTCACTAAATATATATTTGTGCACAATTGTCTTTACTAAATTGATGCTAACAAAATTACGTAATTAATATGTGAAAACCGTTCCATTATCATAATTTTTTTTTCTGGACTTCAAAATTGAAGGAACTTCTTTTAAAAAAATTCACGCATTAAGTTTAATTGGAAACTAACTCTCATTTTACAGAAAAAGTAGTTCAAATCACCATACAAAATGGTAAAAAGGACTAAAAATTGTCATGAAACTGTTGTTTCTTTAATTTTGACATTTATTTTTTATTTTTAAAACAATAATAATGTACGTCACAGACTACACATGTAGTCCGTGCGACTAATAGTGTAAGAAATGCTGGCGCGGCTGTTCTAGGGTAGAAGAGGTAAGTGGGCGACTCCCGAACATTTATTTTTTATTTATTCATTTTACCCTGTTTTCATGCTAATCTCCAAAGCGAAAAATATATAAAAAAATTACCATTTTTATAGTGTGAAAAATAATATTTTTTTCAATAAAGGCCAAAACACCTGAATTTTACAATTTTTTATAGTGTGAAAAATAATTACGTTTTTTTAATAAACGCCCAAGATCACAATTTCTATAGTCTATAGGGCAAGAAAAATTCCTTTTTGAAGCAAAATCACCATATTTCAAGCAAGCATTTACAATTATCATATTTTTAAAAAGAAAATAGATGTGTACAGTACTTGCTGTACAGTACAGCGTACTGCAGTGAATGTGTGTATATATATATTTAAATATATACGTATATATTATTCAAAAGTGTATCTACAATTGAAAATGTAGATACTGATAAAAAGTTATTACCAGTGGCAGTATATACAATTATTTCTTCCAAATATTGAAATCATGTACGTCTGAAAAATGTACATGTCTGTAATTTTTTAAAGAAAAGCAAAATGCTATATTTATAAAAATATATAGACACCTCGGGATGTGAAGCATCCAAAATTGAGCATGGCAAATGAAGTTAATTTATATATATATATATATATATATATATATATATATATATATATATATATATATATATATATATATATATATATATATGTGTGTGTGTGTGTGTGTGTGTGTGTACTGAATAATAGCCAAATTGGAAAAGCAATCAAAAGTGTCAGTGCCAGTAATGTATATCAAAGTTATTTTGAAGAGGTTTTTTAAATAATGAACGAAAATCTTGAAATTATTTTATGTTAAAAGCTGCTGCCACAAAAATACAGTATTAAAAGAGAAAAGAAAATCACAAGTCAAGCATTGAATATGCAAACTTATTTTGCTCCTGACGAAAGCTAAAGTTGTCCCTCTGATGGAGGGACCTAAGTCCTCGCAGCCTCGGACACTATGCTATGTATATAATATTTCAAGATGCAATGTTTTAGATTTAGCATGCTTATTTGCTTACAGGCTTAAATACAAATGGTCTAACCGAGGAATCATATGTTTTTGCTTATATACGTACGGTTCCATGAAATTACGGAATGTAACAGCATTTATATTGGCTGTTGTTGCTCGCACTAAAGAAAGGGACTTTCCCAGTACAGTAGTGACGAATGTTTCTGACGCAATGCTATTGGATTACTGTGAATCAGTTAACAGTTGTAGCTATGAACTTAGTGAAATGTCATTCACCACAGTTGAATAGACAGAAATGAAGTCCCAGAATGTCTGGGTCAAAATAATGCTGTCTAAAATATCAATACTTATTACATGCAAAGCCACTATTCTGTATATTGCATACAAAGCTAACATGGAAAAAACATTAACTATTCATTTTATGTTTGCACGGGACAGACGAGAGGAGGAAATATACCTGCATTATTCTATAGCATTGTAGATCAGATAAGAGAATACAACATGTATTTCTCTGTTCTGTAATGTATGCAGAGATAATGATATCTCGAAACACAGAATTGTTGTCGGATCAGATAAGAGAATTTCCAAACATGTAAAGGGTTATTATTTATTCATCTATCCGACACGAAACGGAGAAATATATGTTGTATTCTCTTATCTGATCTTCATATGCTATAGAATAAGCTTGATTCTTCGATTTTTGCTTTTCCAACTGAAATTTAAGTGCGAACTATTGAAATACGAATATCTCGAGAACGAAGCATCATAGAAAGGTAGGGTTTTTTGCTCAACCTTGAAATTCTCTTTCATTGGACACCTGACTCGACATAGGTCATCATATAAGAAGATAAAACTTTTATTTTATATCTCAAGAATTAAAATGCGTCGTTGCCTTGTAATCAAGGGGTGCCGGGTTTGATACCTGGTGGGGTACAAGTAGTTTGGATCTAATTTTAAACTGTAGGTCCAGTCTCGATTAGCCTTTCTGTGTATAAATTGGGCTTAAAACACCAAATCAACCAACCAACCAATCAAGAATTAATAAAAATATAATATATTAAAATGATATAAATATCCAAAAGACAGAAAAAATGCCAACGAATGTTGGTATATATTTCCCAAATAGCAAGAATTCCAGACAGCAGCCTGCAAGTGATTTCCGATCTTCACCGTAAATTGAGAGGGTTGGTCATTATTCAACTTAATAGTATATGGTACCAGGTAGATGCAAATACTGGAAAGCAACTATATGTTTTTAACAACAACTTACCGTCAGTAGATATAATGATACGTCGGTGGCCATTTATTTGCTATTTATTTATTTTACCCTGTTTTCAGCTAATTTTCTAAGGAGGGAAAGATTTAAAAAATCCAACTTTTACCATTTTTATAGTATAAAAAAAATTATGTTTTTTTATCAAAGCTCGCTCATAGGGGACAAAATTTACTTTTGAGCCTATATTAGTATATTTTAAGCATATATTTACAATTATTATATTTTTTAAGAGAAATAGATATATTGTAAGTGATTTTGAGTTATTTTACAATGTTGTATAGTGCTGCGTATATAATTATTTCTCAAATGTGTGTGTATTCTAAGTTATGAGTGCTGTAGTGCTATGTAGAATATGTAAAATTATTTTTTAAAAGTATAATATGTTCTGATTATTTTTTTACGTCTGGAAATGGACATGTGTGATGCTGTAATAGCACTGTACAGTGCTGCGTATATAATTATTTTTTAAATGTGTGTATATTCTAAGTTATGAGTACTGCAGTGCTGCGAATATAATTATTTCTTAAATGTGTGTATAATTTAAGTTATGAGTACTGCAGTGCTGCGTATATAATTATTTCTCAAATGTGTGTATATTCTGAGTTATGAGTACTGCAGTGCTGCGTATATAATTATTTCTTAAATGTGTGTGTATATTCTCAGTTATGAGTACTGCAGTGCTGCGTATATAATTATTTCTTAAATGTGTGTATAATTTAAGTTATGAGTACTGCAGTGCTGCGAATATACTTATTTCTTAAATGCGTTTATATTCTGAGTTATGAGTACTGCAGTGCTGCGTATATAATTATTTCTTAAATGTGTGTATATTCTGAGTTATGAGTACTGCAGTGCTGCGTATATAATTATTTCTTAAATGTGTGTGTATATTCTGAGTTATGAGTACTGCAGTGCTGCGTATATAATTATTTCTTAAATGTGTGTGTATATTCTGAGTTATGAGTACTGCAGTGCTGCGTATATAATTATTTCTTAAATGTGTGTATATTCTAAGTTATGATTACTGCAGTGCTGCGTATATAATTATTTCTTAAATGTGTGTATATTCTAAGTTATGTGTGCTGCAGTGCTATGTAAAGTATGTAACATTCTGAAGGAAGCGAGTCACTGAAGCCCTGAACTGTGCCTCTATATATATATTTTTAACACATATCTTTTAGTTATAGCAAGCGTGTCTGTTCACTACCTCCTGCTACAACGAAATACCCGAGCATTCTCATGCGATCCCTTCTATACCTTACGAATGCAATATAAATATAAACGGGGAAACCCCGGTTTAAAAAACTCACCTATTGATCAAAGATGACATCATGAAGAGCGTTGAATATATACGTATTTATAACTGAATGTTGTACAAGCTTCTAACGTACGTCAATACATTCCCTTACTAAGGTCAACTAACTTTGCATGCGCCATTAACTTATATATTGTAATCAATACTCGTCACAGAGCATTGTTCGTGTGTGACGTGCAAGAGATAATTTTGAGCATTGGGGGAATGTGTAGACATGAAAAGGATTATTACTCTTTCCCATTCATAGCATGAGAAATAGTATATGAATAGATTCCCCCTCCCCCTTTTCCCCCTTTTTGATTCTTTTTCTCTGAATATTTTCCAAAATTATGAAAAAGCTTTTATCTCGAGAACCAAGCGACATAGAAAGGTGTGGTTTTTGGCATTCGTTTTGTTTTGACGTTCTCTTTAATTTGAGACCAAACTCGATAATAAAATACCCTAAAGGAAATAATGCCCATGAATGAGTTTGGTTTTAAGAAGATTATTTCACTAGAGAGAACTCCAGTAAATATGGATATTATTAGATATATTTAGTGTAAACTAAGAGGTTTGGTCATCATCCATCTTAATAGTATCTGGTATCAAGTGGATGAGGATACGGGTAAACAATTACATGTATTCAACAATAACCAAACATCATATGAAATCCCTGATACGTCTTATGATGTGGAAGCTGGTGAATTTTTGTATGCTGAGATAATCGGAGAGTATGATAAATTGATTCCTCTGTTTATCGAAATAAGAATAATCTATCCTCTTATTAATATATAAAATACCTAAAAACAAACAAAAACATGGATATATTTGGTAATAGAAGGTGACAGGAGATTCCAGATAATTCAAGCAAGATTGCTAGTTTAGATGTACGTCTAAAGAAACTGAAATCTCATATTACAGAATTCGCTAAATCTAAATATTCAAGCAGAGATTACAAATCTTCAAACTCAACTGATTGATCCTATAGTAAAAATTGATGGAGAACTCAAATCTTTGCTTGAGAAATATACTAATTTAGTTTCAATAGATAATCTTATGAACTTTTTAAGAATATTGCCAACTTGAAACAACTTGATAAATTTAGACAAATCCAGAGAACGAATACCGAACAGCTGAAACAGCAATTAAATGACCAGGCAAATAGTATTCGTACCGAACTGCAAACCATCATCCAGAATATCAAAACTCAAGAAGAATATGAGCAGGTAAATGCTAGTATTGCTAAATTGCAAGAACAGTACTTATGAACCGAATAAATCAGAAGAATGTGTTTATCGAGGTGAAGATTCAGGTGAAAAATTTATACAAAAACTTAAAGAGTGGATACAAAAATATGGTCCAAATTTAAATAAATAATTATCAATGAAGCCTGTTACACCAGAAGAACAACTGGAACATGATAATACTTTAAGTTGTAAATACTGTAAAAATAATTTTAATTCAGATCATCCAAAAACTCAACATCACAATCAGTTTAGTGGAGAATATATTAGTACAATTTATGAAACATGTAATTTGAAAATACAGAAACCGAAATTTATTTCAGTATTGATTCACTATTAAAAAAATTGATTCACATTTATTTATTAAATATTTAGATTATGATACAGATAAAATTAATATTATACCACAAACAACAAATAGATTTCTTACCATAGAAAAAACTATCAGATTAGAAAATGGAAAACCAGTTGTTCTTAGATTCCTGGACTCACATCAGTTTCTTCCAAACAGTTTAGCTACTCTGGTGAGTCATTTAACCAACGAGGAACTTGTTTATCCAAAAGAATATTTTGGAGAGGATAAGATAGATTTGTTAAAAAGAAAGGGGATTTACTCTTATGATTACAAGGATGATTTTGCAAAATTTAAAGAGACACAGTTACCAGCAAGAGAAAAATGTAATAACAAACTTCAAAATGAAGAATGTAGCAAAGAACATTATCAACATGCACAGAGAATTTGGAACAGAATAAATTGTACAACAATGGGCGATTATCATAACAAATATTTGATGTTAGATACTCTCCAGTTGGCTGATGTGTTTGAAAATTTTCGAAAAACTATTTTTAGAGAATATGGACTAGATCCTGTATTTATGTACACAACACCAGGTTTATCCTGGCAGGCTATGCTGTTATATTCTGGAGTTGAAATTGACCTCATTAACAATATTGACCAGTTCATGTTTGTTGAATCTGCTAAACGTGGTGGCATAGTTCAGTGTCCTAAAAGATATGCAAAAGCAAACAATAAATATTTACCTAACTATAATCCTTGTCAACCATCAAAATACATATCATACATCGATATGAATAACTTATATGTGAATGCTATGATACAATCTTTCCCAATTGTTAATTACAAATGGATGAGGAAGGAAGAACTTGAAAGAAAGAATCCTTAGATTGGCCTGAAGATTGTCCAGTGGGTGCTTTCTTAAATGTTGATATGTTATATCCAATTCATCTCTATAACTATCACCATGGATTAGCTATGGCACCAGTTTCTCAGAAGGTCCCAGGTACAGAGGAAACAAAATTGCTGTCATCTTTCGAAACTAAAAAAAAAAATTATCATGTTCACTATCAACTGTTGCAATATTACAAAGAGCAAAATATGAAAATTACCAAAGTCCATCAGGGGTTAAAATTTGAACAAAGTAAATGGCTCTAACCTTATATTGAGAGAAATACAGACAAAACGAACAGATTCGAAAGTTGAGCAAAATAATTGTAAATTAATGAATAATTCAATATAAGGGAAAACTGTACAGGATAATAAGAAGCATGTAGTGTGTAATTTAGAAAATGAACCAAAAAGGATTCAAAAACTTCGTGATGATCCTAGATTCAAAGGTTTTACAGAAATTGATGATAGCAATCTAACTCATATTGAAAGAAGAAATACTAATGTAAAATGTAATATGCCAATAGCTGTGGGTACTACAGTTCTTGAATTGTCTAAATGAGAAATGTATAAATTTCATTACAATGTCATGTGGCCAAGATGGCAATATAACATTGAAATATTACACATGGATACTGATACTTTTATATATGACATAGAAACAGAGGATTTGTACAAAAATTTGCTAGATATAAAAGAAAATTTTGATTTTAGCAACAATCCAGAAAAACATCCATTAAATAATGTTAAAAATAAGATGGTCCTTGGGAAAATGAAAGATGAGGCAGCAGGTTCTATAATATCAGAATTTGTTGGTCTAAGACCAAAAATGTATTGTATGAAAATAGATGGGGAAGAAGAAGAAGAAGACATTAAAAGAGCTAAAGGTGTGAGTCGACCATGTACAAGATAACTTACAATAGAAGATTTTAAAGAATGTTTATTTGAAAAGAAAACAAGAAAGATGTCTGCATATCATTTTACTGACAAATTAGATGCTGTCTATATGTCATTAAAAAATAAAATAGCCCTCGATTGCAATGACAATAAATTACAAATATTAGATTGCAATGTCCATACTAGAGAATATGGACACAATAACACAAGTACACATTGTGATAAATGTAAGTTGAGCATGAACAAGAGAACTTACAATGAAAGATTTTAAAAAAGTATTTATTTAACTAGCAAATTAGCTGGTGTCTATATTACAAAAATAAAGTAGCTCTTAATAGCAATAATAATAAATTGCAAATATTAGATTGCAATATTCATACTAAAGAATGAGGACACTATAACACAAATAAACATTGAGATAAATATTTATGATTTAAAAAATTGATATAAATATTAATATTATTTTTTAAATATTTTTCTTATTTATTATAATATCTATTTGAATTAAGTGGTGGTAGAATAGCCCTAAGGCTAAATTATTGCTCTAAAATAAAAATAAATAAAAATATATTATATTATATTGCATTTTATATATTAATATTAAATAATATAAAAATTAAAATCGTTCTATCACTCTTTCATTCTTTACATAATATATATATGATTTCCCTACAATTAAAATTGCATTGCATATTGTATTTTCAGATAAAGTTTCATGAAACTCACATATTAACATAATATTTGTTCGATCATTAATAACAACCAATTTTCTTTTTGATGCATTTATTAAAAACATTTTTGCAATTTAAAACTTTAAAAACACTAAATGCTTCATATAACTTCAAATATTCTTGTTCTGCAATGTTTAAATTATAATTTTCACGGGGGGAACACTTCATTTCTGCCATTCTTCAGATACACATTTTTAACTTTACAATTATCAAACTGGCTGCTATCCTTTTCCTGATTGTCATCTCACCCTGTCTGAAACAACACAGCTACAAACACTGGTATATCGAATTGTAGGGATTGAAACTGATTAGTAACATCGAATTTAAAAAAAAAATATATCCTCTTCCGGTTTCTGTATGCATTGATATGTATAAAATTGTATCGGAATTTGAGGATTTTTCAAAATGTTGGCTTTGTATTTGAGAGCATAATTCGATTCATATTCAACTACAGGCATTCGTAACTCCATAGACTGGATTACACATTTCGCATTTCGCAACTTAGGGTAAACTAGCATCATTGGCTGGTCCATCTGAATTCAAAGTTTTGTATTACATTATAGAATTATGATCATTGGGTGCTTTGCGAAATATGATACTCAAACCACCTTTCCACATAATTTCTTTATAATCAGAGAAAAAGCCAAATAGCAATCTCTTGGGGAACAGTACTGTGTGACTTTTTGCTTGAATTTTTGTTCCAGCTTCGAATCCGCCAACTTTATAATATACACTCTCTGATTTGAATAATTTCAATGTCCCCACTGTAGTAGATGTAATTCCAGGGCAAACAATCCTGTCAATGACTGTACCATGCTTCCTAATTTTAATTTGAGAGAATAAGGATGGAACAAAATTATATATAAGTTTTACATTAGTAGTAGCTGGAAATTCTTCACCATTACTTTGTTTTGCAATATCAAATTTTATATACAGATCTGATCTATGTGGATGAACCACCGTGATGTCATACTGTATCTCTTTGTTGGGCTGATTCAAATTTGCAAATGTCCTCCAGTTTGGAGGGAAGGACTGTAATTCATAACTCTCGATATTTTCAATCATGGTATTTATTTATGTATTTTAAATATTAATTTCTATTATTGCAGTGCTATTAGCACCAGCAAAATCGATTATTTCATTTTTCTTATTTGTAATTGTTATCTCTATGTAATTAACTTTATCAATAGAAACAGGGAAATAGACTGGTGGGATTGGGGAATACAAGATGGGTTAAAATAAATTCTGAATTTTGCTTAAATGTAGCAATGACCTGTTTTTTTGTGACTAACAATCGAATTTTCTTCTGCTTTGATAATCATACCTTTGGCAATGTTGCACTGAATATTTAATGTCTCTATAGCTAAGAATATATATATACCTGGTTCTAATTTGCTATTGTTCTCGAATCCTAGAAGTTCCTCCATGGTAGATAAGTCCACTCTTTCATTGGTAGACACAATCTCCACTCTGTGTGTTACAGAATTTTGAGATAGCAATACAGTGTTTGGAAGTTCAGATTGTAAAGTAGATAAGTTATACTGTCCAGGAGGAATAATAATTTTTTCATTACCTACTAATATAGTATTGTTGAAGTTAGTTACATTCGGAATTAGATACATAGTGTAGAATGTTCTCAGAGCTTTGGATTTTGGATAGATAATATCATCATGAAGATGTAGTTTCAAAACCCAAGTCTCGCTGGAGAGATGAAAATTCCCATATTTAATATAAAATACAGCTTTTTGAAAATATTTTAATTTGATGTTTGGTATTTTATTTAATATTCTGAGCACCGTAATGCAAACATGGCCACATATAATTTGATCGAAATCTTGAATACTATCGTCGTTGTAATAAAGCATAACATGTTTTAAGTAACGAATTAATTCTGTAGGGGGTACCCCTCCGAAAGAATGGAAAATAAAAGCATTGTTATTTTGTTTATAATAGCATATCCAATGGGTACCAATGTTTTCGGACTTATCCAAATTGACCACGCCACATTCTCGAGAATGGAGACTATCTTTAGGGAGAGAATCAGACATCAAAATCACCCTAAAATGTCGAATTTTTAAATATTTTAACTAAAGATTCAATGTCTTGGTTTTTGAGCGCTTCTTTTTTTAAAATTTTCTGAGTGCTCTGGACTTCACACCACTGCCTAATTTTTATCCATCGCAAGATTATGACGCTTCTGCTCTTCTAGTTCTGCCTTATTCTTTTTCGAGTCGATAACAGTTTTTGCAACAGCAGCTCTACCACCAATTAAGCTTCCCAATGAACCCAAAGCTGCCAGGATAGCTGGAATGCTGAAAAGGAATCCTCAAATATGTTTTTTTTTTATTTCTTGTAGTTTGCATTCTTTTTAATTGTGGCGTACTGAGTAATAATTTTATTCCATTTCCTTTGGCTATACATTGTCTCTTCATTTCTTGTTGTTTTTTTTAGTTAAAATTGAATTTATTTTTAAATTTTTAAGATTGTTATATGGTATTTGGTATACAACTCCTTTTGGCTTCATGTTGTTGTTATTATTTATAATTATTATTTTTCAGGGTATATATTTATTTATTACAAACCCCATGCTAATTTTTGTTTTGTATTCACAGCAATAGTTGTACCCAATGCTGTTATTCTTTCACCCAAAGAAGCATCTCTGCTATAGATCCACACCCAATGCTGTTATTCTTTCACCCAAAGAAGCATCTCTGCTATAGATCCACCAACTTATTTGAAACCCTGGGCAGAAACAAGTGGCGCTAGTGTCGAATGTTTAGGAGGGGAGCTCGGGAACTCTGGGGCAAGGGAAGGGATGGCAGAAACACGTGTTTTCACCCTGTGTTACCAAATCCAGAAGTGGGCGTGTGCCGTGAAAGGTTTGCAAGTAAACAAATATGCAGGCCGAATATTAAGTTTCGTTTCTAGATGTGGGATTTCAAATAACATAGCATAAGAGAGAGGAGGGAGGGGGACACTAAAGTTAAAAAGGCCAGCTGTCTCGCAGAAGGATATCAACAATTTAAACACATAAGTTTAATATTCTAAATTATGTAAACAATAAAAAAAATATGTAAGAAAAAAAGCAACTTACTTTTGGGTTCTTGGCTCCGGTTGGCCTGGAGGCAGATTATAAGGTGTCTATGCCGGAGAGGTCCGAATTCGAACTTTCGCTGTCACTGTCGCTATATACATCGCTACTTTCGGAACCCGATTCCAGATTTATAATCATCGTTTGAACTTCATCTTCGAGAATTCCGTCATTCCTCTGGTATTCTTTTTCCAAACGGATGGAATGTTGGCACATACGTTACCATTCCTGCACTGTGACACTGTCAATTGCACTTTCGGTAAGAGCCCTTATTTCTCTCAAATTTGAACTTACGTTTCGTTAGGCAACTCTACGCTTTATGGTTCTCCATATGTACTCGATCGGGTTCAAGTCGCAGTGATATGGTGGAAGTCGAAGGACTTGGTGGCCGTGGGTGCTCAAAATTGTATCAGCTCTATATAACGGATCGGGAAGATTATTTTTTACTTTCAGCAATAATTCTGGCTTTGTTTGTTCGATATCGAAAGTGATGTTATTTTTTAATAGCCATTCTTGAATCTCTAGTTTCTTACTTTTTGTGTTCGGGGCTTTATTGGTTTGAATTGAGTGGTAGGAGGCATTATCCATAACAATGACAGATCTAGGTGGGAGATTCGGAATAAGTTTCTGTTCCAACCACTTCTCGAAGTTCTCGGAATTCATTTCGTTATGGTAACCGCCAGAAGTTGTTTTGGCCTGAAATATATTAAGTGCGTTTGGAACAAACCCCATGGAACCCCCGGCGTGACTTATGATAAGTCTCTGCCCCGGACTGTAGTTTGTGAAGACACCTGACACATCTTCACTCTGCCAACATTTTTTTTACTTTGTAATTAGGATGAATCCAAGTCTCATCAATGCAAACAACAGGCCTTCCTTCGTTGCGGAATCTGTTCATCGCACGAAGATATCTTGCTCTCCAAACCACAATGTTGCATCGTTCAACCAGAGCTAAGCGAGAGTTTCTACATTTTTTAAATTTAAAGGATATTTGTTTCATAATTTTCCGTAATGTTTCTCTGCCCCCCTGATAATAAATTTCTTCCTTAGCAATAGCTAAAAGTTTCAATATTGTAGGAACTTCTCTTTTCACTACGTATATTTCATGGATTTTCCTTCGCAGTATACACTTATCCATGTCGTCAATGACAATCTTAATTTGTCGAGCACGTTTTCGTTTACCAGGAGTTGACAATTTCTGGTCAGGGGTTTGGAAATCTTTTTTCTCTCTTTTCGGTTTTTTAAGCAATGACTCCAACCGTCCCGTTAGATATACTGCTCTCTTTAGGGGTTGATCGCGAGGATAAATCCGCCCGTCTCTTTTCTCTTCTTCACACTTGTCTATGATTCGAAGTAGCACATTTCGCTCACTGCTGTGCACAACTTTCGACATTTTACACTTACTCAAAAACACGTCTACGAACATCAACAACACTCCTCGAATTCTTCAAGAGAGTAAAATTAGCAACACTGTGTCAGCGGAAGTGGGACGGTCCTGCCCGACCAGAGCCAGAGGAAACACGGGGGGTGAAAGAAGGGGCGGGGGAGGCCTGTTAGTTCGCATATTTTCCGAGGTTTCAGAAAGCTTGGTGGATCTATAGTTAATCTTCCAAATGCTGCGTCTTCTAATTTTTGATCAGCCACATGACGATCATCCAGATCTTTGTGTGTGTTGTATGCAATGTCATGTTCTTTACAAGTTGCATCGAGAGGATTAATACCCCTGTCTCCTCTTTCTAACCTTTCTACAACTCTTTTCCCCGGTCCACAGTATTGGTAACCAGGTACATGTAACTCAAATGGGAGTTTATTAATAATATCATTCACCAAACCTCTACCCTCTGATATATTCCAGAATTTAGGAGGTAAAGTATTGATAATTTTGGTAACATTATCGTATGGGTAAAACGGATTCCTTGAAATTTCCTTCAAATTTACAGGAGAAAGTACTTACGGAAATCATTTTCTTGAGCGTTTAGGAAGTTCCTGAATGTAGATTTGATCCATTTTAATGTGAATGCGTGTTGTTTTCTGCGACAATCTCTGTCCGACACGCTGTTTCTGCTCCCGCCATTTGCTTTTTGCATGAGAGTGCAATGTTCCGTGTGTTAAGACGATGCAACCCCGTAGCCAGTGTTTCAGCATCGCCGTGTTTTCACTAGAACCACCTGTCGAGTTCGGAACAAGCCATTTTTCCCGAATGGGTGTCACTTATCGCACAACATTGTAGCAACATTGTGTTCCGACATCACAGGAGAGAGCTGTTTTTACAATTTTTCTTTGTATTTATGCTAATGGAACCTAACCTAACAGGCCTAACCTAACCACGTAGGCATTCCTCGTCTGACGTCAATATTCAAGGTTGCAAGGAAGAGAATTAACGAATTACGAAAGAAAGATGGTTCCGATCCGAATGGGTGTCACTTATCGCACAACACTGTAGCAAGATTGTGTTCTGACGTCACAGGAAAGATCTATTTCATGTTAGGCAATACAAGCTAACGCGTCTCTTAGCGAAAATAATAATTTTTCTTTGTATCTATGCTAATGGAACCTAACCCAACAGGCCTAACCTAACCACGTAGGCATTCCTCGTCTGACGTCAATATTCAAGGTTCGCCGTGTTTTCACTAGCACGAGAGCACATTGTTCCCTGGGTAAGATGATGTAAACCCCGTAGCGAGTGTCGCTTCAAAATGACGTGTAGAGGATGCGCGGTGAAGTTGTTGCCAGGTGTTGAAAATGTTGTTGATTTTGTAATTCAACACGGCATTTTGAAGGAAGGCATTCCTCGTCTGACGTCAATATTCAAGGTTGCAAGATGGTTGTGCGTAAAGGAAGAGCATTAATCAATTTCGAAAGAAAGATGGTTCCGACCCGAATGGGTGTCACTTATCGCACAACACTCTAGCAACAGTGTGTTCTGACGTCACAGGAGAGACCTTTTTCATGTTAGGCAATACAAAGGTAACGCGTCTCTTAGCGAAAATATTATTTTTTCTTTGTATTTATGCTAATGGAACCTAACCTAACAGGCCTAACCTAACCACGTAGGCATTCCTCGTCTGACGTCAATATTCAAGGTTGCAAGAGTGTTGTGCGTAAAGGAAGAGCATTAACGAATTGCGAAAGAAAGATGGTTCCGAATTGCTGTGAATGAACAACGAACGTGGTAAATCGCAAGGTTATTTTACAAGTTCTACACGTAAATGCGACGTATTAGCATAATTTCAAATAGGGGCACGAAAGTAGATATTTTCCGGTGAACGAGGTTGCACCACTGCATAAATCAACAAAACACTCTCAGAACGCCCCCTAAACCAGTATGCTATCACGGCCATAATGTGTTACAGATTCGAAACAACAAGTAACAGTAAGTACTCGTAAATAGATAAAATAAACATTATCTTAGTTAGAAATGCATTATTTCGCCTTAAGAAATGTTCCGCAACGCGTTAGCAATGTAAAGAAGTCCGAAATATATCATTCGTAGGTGTTTCAACCATACGATAATAGTACCATAATTTTAATTAAGTATCCTATACCTTTGGGATCGTTTACAATAAAATTAGCTAGTTTGTCACTGATCATGTTTACAATACCAATTTTCTCATTATGGAAGTTGTTGTTCCCAGCATTTTCTTCCCCTGCTATAACCAGCAATCTATCTATGAGTTTTCTCACATCATCTACCCACACAAATTCTTTAGGTAAGGTATTGTATTGCTTGATACCACTACCGGTTTTCAGTTGGTTCCAGATGGGTTTGATCAGATTTTTGTATTTATCACCACTGCTCGATTTCACTCATTTTTGACTGGCATCATTATTTTGGTACAGAGCATCAGAGAGTGTCAAAATTTCAGAGTAACTTTCATAATCATCTTCTGGAAAATGTTTTGGTTGTTTCTTAGTGATGAGCTCCCATAGCTCAACGTACCAGGATATCTGGACGAGCTATTTTTCCCGCCCAAATTAATTTTTATGTTGTCCAATTTTCCATACTACGCCTTCATTTGGTTCCATAGTTGGATACAATCCAAATACTTCATATTTCTCGAATTTTCCAGTACTTAGGTAATCCCTTGCCAGGGAACCGAACTCGCTTTTCTCTGCTTCTTCTATAGCTGCTTTAGCAGGTGGTTCCTTGAGTATCAGGGGTGTTTGAATGCAGGATAATGGCGTAGGAGGGAAATCTGCATAATTTTTAGCAGTAAGAATTACCAATTCTTTTATGAAATTTTTATTTTGTTCTGTAACACCCTTAATCTCTTTACCAAGACCACTAATTGCGTCAATAATGGGTTCGGCTTGACGTTTGTGTTGTTCGTAAAAGCATCGATTCTCTGATTTCCAACCTTTGAAACGTATGGACAAGTACTCTCGTAATTTCGAATTATCTTCAATTTTGTGTTTCGTCAAATTTATTTTTTTAATTAATGGTTATTTTATATCGTTTCAACGTTCAAAAAGTCGTTGATTTTATTTCTGAATTTACCATTTTGAGGTTTACGAGTCATGTCGATTGTGACAAATCCAAAATCGTCCCTGTTCCAACAAGATGAACAGAATTTTGAAAATTGGTGGTAATTTAAGTCTCCTCCCACATAATCATCGTAAACATGTTTTAAATTAATATGATCTTGACGAAACAAACAGATTAAGTTTGTATTATCTCGTAGTAATTGTTTGGGAATGTTGGAATAAGGTTGAGCTAAATAAAAACAGTCTATTCCTTTGTGACGACCCTGTGTAAAAAAAATTCAAATTTCATTCTGATTTTCTAGAATAACATCATCAAACACCACAACAGAATTTTTCAAACATTGGTCGAGAGGTTTTATTGTTGATCTAAATGGAGCTATGCCCAGTCCTTCGTACGGCTTCATGAGTTGTTGATATTTCGAATGGCCAGATCCGGATCCTAGCGGATCCGAAATCCGGATCCGGTTGGTTACGGATCCTAAGGATCCGGATCCTAAAATTTTTCGGATCCGAATCCGCGGATCCGAAATTTTCAGATCCGGATCCGGATCCGGTACTTTCGGATCCGGATCCAAAACTTTCGGATCCGGATCCAGAACTCTCGGATCCGCTTCCAGAATTTTCGGATCCGGATCCAGAACTTTCGGGTCCTGATCCGGTACTTTCGGATCCGGATCCGATACTTTTGGATCCGGATCCGGAATTTTCGCATCCGGATCCGTTTTGCCATCCTACATGCGCTTCTTTGGAAAGTAAGAATGTGCTTATTCTATGACATATTGTTACCTGCTAATATACATATATATATAATATACATACACACACACACACATATATATATATATATAGTGTGTGTGCGTTCGTGCGCGATTTGTAATTAATTAATACACTTACAAGGGAGGTCTAAGTCTCCCCCTCCGATTTCCATGACACTTGCAGGGCCCAAATGAAGAAACACGTGTTTTTTTGTTTCGGCAAAAAAAATTGTTCTAGGGGGCAACCTCCTCTCAAATGTCAAGATATGGACAAATTGAAGTGGGGATCTGACCCCTGTGTTCCCTCTCAAATGTCAAGATGAGGACAAATTGAAGTGGGGATCTGACCCCTGTGTTCCCCTCCGATTTCCATGAAACGTCGCAGGTGTATAGTAGGTATGGCCAGATCCGGATCCTTGCGGATCCGAAATCCAGATCCAGAACATTTTTATTTTAATTTGTAGAACTGTAACTGTAGAACAATTGTATATTTTTTGTATAACATTTCTATCTTGTTATATGTGTTAAAGGTTTCATCCTGGAATGGAATGTCTCACAATTATGTGTGTTTTCATTCCCCCCCCTCAAATGTCAAGATGAGGAGAAATTGAAGTGGGGATCTGACCCCGAAACCACGTAAATATGGCATAGGAAGAAACAGGGGGCATACGGCCTCTCCATACACCTGTCAAATTTCATGATAATCGGAGGGGGACACAGGGGTCAGATGATCCTCATGTCAATTTGTCCTCATCGTGACATTTGAGGCGGGTTTTGCCCCCTAAAACAGTTTTTAAGCCGAAACAAAAAAACACATATTTCTTCCTTTGGGCCCCTCTATACACCTGCCAAGTTTCATGAAAATCGGAGGGGGACACAGGGGTCAGATCCTTACTTCAATTTGTCCTCATCTTGACATTTGAGAGGATTTTGCCCCCTAAAACGGTTTTTAGCTAAAACAAAAAAACACGTAATTCTTCCTTTGGGCCCCTCTATACACCTGACACATTTCATGGAAATCGGAGGGGAACACAGGGGTCAGATCCCCACTTCAATTTGTCCTCATCTTGACATTTGAGAGGAGGTTGCTCCCTAGAACAAATCTTTTGCCGTAACAAAAAAACATATTTCTTCACTTGGGCCCGTTTATACATAAACCTGCCAAGTTTCATGGAAATCGGAGGAAGACACAGGGGTCAAATCCCCACTTCATTGTCCTAATCTTGACAATTGAGTGGTTTTTGCCCTGTAAATCCGTTTTTTAGCTGAAACAAAAAGAAACATGTATTTCTTCCTTTGGGCCACACTACACACCTGCCAAGTTTCATGGAAATCGGAGGGGGACACATAAGTCAAATGCCCACTTAAATTTGTCCTCATATTGATATTTGAGGGCGGGGTTGCCCCTAAAACAGTTTTTTAGCTGAAACAGAAGAAACACGTATTTCTTCATTTGGGCCCGTTTATACACACACCTGCCAAGTATCATGGAAATCGGAGGGGTCCACAGGGGTCCTATCCTCACTTCAATTTGTCCTCATCTTGACATTTGAGGGGGTTTTGCCCCATAAAACCGTTTTTTAGCTGAAACAACAAAACACGTATTTCTTCCATTGGGCCCCACTATACACCTGCCAAGTTTTATAGAAATCGGAGGGACACAGGGGTCAGATCCTCACTTCAATTTTTCCTCATCTTGACATTTGAGGGGGTTTTGCCCCCTGAAACCGTTTTTTAGCTGAAACAAAAAAAAACACGTATTTCTTCATTTGGGCCCGTTTATACATACACCTGCCAAGTATCATGGAAATCGGAGGGGGACACAGGGGTCAGATCCTCACTTCAATTTGTCTTCATCTTGACATTTGAGAGGGTTTTGCCCCCTAAAACCTTTTTTTAGCTGAAACAAAAAAACACGCAATTCTTCCTTTGGGCCCTACTATACACCTGCCAAGTATCATGGAAATCGGAGGGTGACAGAGGGGTCCTATCCTCACTTCAATTTGTCTTCATCTTGACATTTGAGGGGGTTTTGCCCCCTAAAACCGTTTTTTAGCTGAAACAAAAAAACACGCAATTCTTCATTTGGGCCCCACTATACTGCCAAGTTTCATGGAAATCGGAGGGGGATACTTAGATAACCTCCCTTGTTAGTCTTACACTTTGTAATTATTTAACACTGCATATATTATAATGTTTTATTTTAATTTGTAGAACTGTAACTGTAGAACAACTGTATATTTTTTGTATAACATTTCTATCTTGTTATATGTGTTAAAGGTTTCATCCTGGAATGGAATGTCTCACATTTATGTGTGTTTTCATTTCCAATACATTCGAATGAATACATATTCGTTTCAATGGCATTTACAAAATCACCTCTGACATGTGTGCACGAATGTGTTAGCCGATGCGTAGCAAAGTATTTTAGGAACAACACTTGAAAAAAAAATCTTGTAGGACCAACGAAAAATTTCTTTGTAATCGAAGATCA
Organism: Lepisma saccharinum; assembly: GCF_977018435.1. Lineage (NCBI taxonomy): Eukaryota > Metazoa > Arthropoda > Insecta > Zygentoma > Lepismatidae > Lepisma > Lepisma saccharinum. Next base: position 87,890,445 of record NC_139239.1, read on the forward strand.
TAAAACCATTAAGGTGTGGTAATATTATAATGGGAATGAGATACGAAACTCTCGGATCCGGATCCAGATCCGGAAATCTCGGATCCGGATTTTTCGGATCCGGATCAGTTTGGCCATCCCTAATTTCGATTGTTCTTAACTTTTAGAGAATACATAAAGGTTTCTATTTTCCCAATCTAGCCAATTATGTTATACGTATTTCTATTCCCTGGTAAAACTCGAACCACAGTGAATAACTCTGTACTCCAATTTTTAGTGAATTTACTGACTCTTACCTGATCCCCTATTTTAAACTTTGTCTTCTTGGTAGTGTATGAATATTTTTGACAATAAACAGTAGAAATCTATCGTTGCTTATCAGTAGTGTAAGTTTATTGTTTCAAAATAATACTTTCTAGGTATCCTCTTTTATCCTCTTTTTTTATCAATTGAATATCAGTTTTTGACATATTTTGACAATTTTTTGTCGATGTTTTAGCGTTTAGCGATGTTTTAGTACAATTTTCAATTTTTCCCACCTCATACTTGTAGGTATATCACGATCTTACGTGATATAACTTAACCTATCCTTTTTTTCTTACTTATTGTTTCAAAATAATGCTTTGTAGGTATCCTCTTTTTTTATCAATTGAATATCAGTTTTTGACATATTTTGACAATTTTATGTCGATGTTTTAGCGTTTAGCGATGTTTTAGTACAATTTTCAATGCACCTCTTTTTTTTCCCACCTCGTACTTGTAGGTATATCACGATCTTACGTGATACAACTTAACCTATCCTTTTTTCCTACAATTTTTTTACGATCTTCAGTGATATAACTTAACCTATCATTTTTTTATTTGCGATCTTTTACGCACCGAACTAACTTACATTGGACTCCGCGTTTGTTTTAATATTTCAGTATTTTAAAGTTTTCACATATTTTATATAACCTAAAAAATGTGTTGATTTTTTTTTAGTATGTGGTCAATTTTTTTTACGAATTTTAAAACTGTTCCGTCACCCTATCTTTCTTCACGTCGTACGCGAAGGACTTCTCTGCGACCAGGAGGACGCTGCACACGGTATCCTCGGGCAATGGACTGTTGAACTCGCAAACGATCTTGATGTTGGTTCGATCGTTGACTACCATCTGCTTCCTCTTCGTCGTGTTGATGACGAACATCGGTCTGTGGATTTTGAATTCGCTGGGTGTGTAGTACATGTCGACGTTTCCCTCGGTCACGCGCTTCTAAGCGGTGTAAGCTTCGTAAAGTTTTAGGTAATCATCTTTGGTCATGTCGAGGTTGTATTTCTCGCGCGGGAACACTTCGTTCCTGTCATTCTTCAGAAAAACATTTTTGATCTTGGAGTCGTCGAATTTGCTGGAATCTTTTTCCTGATTGTTATCGCGTCTGGTCTGAAAGAGTAAAATGACGAAATCTGGCATGTCGAACTGTATATTGTTGAACTGCGTCGTCACGTCAAATTCCAGATGACTTCCTGACGCTATTTTTGCACGCACTGGTAACCGTGAAAGTGAATGGGCACCTGTGGACTTTTCAAGATCTCCGCTTTGTAGTTGAGGGCGTAGTTCGTTTCGTATTCCACGATCGGCATTCTCAACTCCATGCTCCGGATGACGCATTTGGCTGCTTCGGGTAAAGTGTTGGGCAGCGGCGTGATACCGTCCGGACCCAAAGTAGCGTATCGCATCAGTGCGTCGTTATCGTTGGCCGCTCTTCGAAATGTGATTCTCAGTCCTCCCTTCCACATGATCTCCTTGTAGTCCGAGAAGAATCCCGGAAGCAGACGCATGGGAAAGAGCACCGTGTGACTTCTCGTCGATATTTTGGTTCCCGCTTCGAACCCCCCCGCTTGATTGAGGGTGTGTAGATGATCGGTTCCATGAATTCGGAACTGGGTTTGAACGTGGCTATGATTCCCGTCTGCTTGTGACTTCCCAACAACCCTTCAGATTTCGTGATCATGCCTTCGGCCACGTTGCAGTGAACGTTCAAAGTTTCGATGGCTAAAAATTTAGGAATGTTTGCTCCCGTGTGCTTGTTGCCAGCTTCGAGTTTGGTGTTGTTCTCGAAACCTAAAAGTTCTCCTATGGTGCCCAGGTCCACGGTCTCCGTGGCGGACACGATTTCGACTCTGTGCGTGACTGAATTTTGAGAAAGGTATGTGCCTTTAGGTAATTGAGCTTGCAAAGTAGAAAGATTGTATTGACCTGGCGTAACGACGATATGTTCACTTCCGACGCTAATTTTGTTGTTGTGCTGCGTGACGTTAGGTATGAGGTACATGCTGTAGAATGCACGTAATGCTATGGATTTAGGATAGACGATGTCGTCGTGCAGCGTGAGTTTCAAGATCGAAGATTCACTCGTGAGATGGAACACACCCGTTATGATGCTTTAGGTTCCACAATGCTTTCTGGAAATCTTCCACCGATGGCTTATTTATTTTAGAGAGAAACGTGAGCATGGAGAGACAGAGATGACCGCAGTTCACGTCTCCGAAATTTTGAATGCGTTCGTCGTTGTAGTATAGGTTGTTCGTTTTCAGATAATGAACTAAATTTGTAGGTGGAACACCTCCGAAAGAATCGAAAACAAATGCTTTGTTATTTGCATTTTTGTGGTAACATATCCAATGCGTGCCTGGATTTTCTTGACTGTCCAAGTTGACTACTCCACATTCTCTATTTTGAACGGTTGAAGGTAACGAATCGGACATGAAAACGCCTCTGAAGTGTTTGATTTGTAATGGTTTGATTAAAGATTCAATGTCTCGGTTGGTGAGTGCTACTTCTTTTTTTATACTTGCTCATGACCCCCTTCCCTTTCTTCTCCATGGCCAGATTGTGACGTTTCTGTTCTTCCAATTCCGCATTGTTCTTCTTCGAGTCGATGACGGTTTTCGCGATGGCGGCGCTACCCCCAGCCAAACTTCCAACGGCTCCCAATGCTGCCAGGATGGCCGGGATGCTGAATATGAACCCCCCTATTTTTTTTTTGCTGTTTCCGCGAACGCTGCAACCGTCTCAATTGTGGAGTGCTGAGCAGCAATTTCATTCCATGTTCTTTGGACAAGCAAGAACGTATCTTCTCGCGTTGTTTCTTGGTGATTAACCCATGGTATCTGGTATACGACACCCTTGGGCTTCATGTTGATGCTCTATTTGTTATTTTCACGGTATGTTATATATATATATATATATATATATATATGTATGTTCTGAGATTTTTTTTGTTTCCCTCTCTCGTGTAATTTTTTTTTCAAGGTATGTTATTTTATATACTCCGAAGCCGTTACACAAATTTTATTACGTGCTTTGTTTTCTTACGAAGAAGTTCCTTTGTCCCCTTGTACACGATTCGAGTTTTGATCTCGATTAAAATAGATAGCTTCTCGTCGGATAACATGTTAGCGTATCGATCTGGTAAAAATAGACTGTATTGTCCGTTGAGCAACAGACGTACTTTGGGACCATACTGGGTAGAAACAATTGAACCGGAAGTTATCGTGTAAGGTTTGACGACTTCCAATTCCTGAATTTTTATACACTCGACTGACAAATTTAGCATTTGTTTTAATGCTTGGAGGTCACTCATTTTCTCAGTCATATCGAAGAAAAATTCAGGGTGTGTTAGAGAATTTTAATTTTTCACAATGTGTGTTATTTATATACCGAAGAATTTATTTTTTTGATCTCGTAGATTTTTTTTCAGGTTGTGTGTTATTTATATACCAAGGTTTTTTTTTGAGACTTGTACATTTTTTTTTGCACGTAGATTTTTTTTGACACGTACATTTTTCCACGTCAACTTTTTTTTGTGTCGAGACAAATTTGTTTTGACGATAAAAAATGTTTACGATAAGGCAACTTTTTTTTCTGACGATGAAAATGTTTCCACGTCAAATTTTTTTGTGTCGAGACAACATTTGTTTAACGAAAAAACTTTTTTACGATAAGGCAACTTTTTTCTGACGATGAAAAATTTTTCCATGGCAACTTTTTTTTTGACATTTCGGTGTTGTTCTTGCTATGTTTAAAAGTTTCTCTACATCCTCGCAATCTCCGTTTAAAGCGTGTTTGAATATGATGCATAGCAGTTCGTGCGGTAAGTCGGTTATACAAGACATGTTGTTATTATTATTTTTTTACTGTATATTATTTATTTATATACCCCACCCAAATTTTTCTTTCGTGTTCATGGCGATGGTGGTGCCCAATGCTGCAACTTTTTCACCCAACGATGCGTCTCTGCTCATGACCCTCCCGAAAGCGGCATGCTCAAATTTCTTGTCTGCTTCGTGACGTGCATCCAAATTCGTGTGCGTGTTGTAAGCAATATCGTGATCTTTGCGTGCAGCGTCCAACGAATTCACACCCTTGTCTCCTCTCTCCAATCTTTTCTCGAGTTTGGTACCGGGACCGCAGTACTGGTAGCCAGGTAAATGCATCTCGAAAGGTAACTTGTTGATGATGTCGTTCACGAGTCCCTTTCCTTCGGCCACGTTCCAGAATCTCGGAGGCAGCGTGTTGATAATTTTGATCAAGTAACCTATGCCCTTGTCGTCGTTCACGATGAAGTTGGAAAGTGTGGTGCTGATCATGTCCACGATGCCAACCTTCTCTTTGTAAAAATTACGATTGCCTGCATTCTCTTCACCGGCTATCACTAACAATCTGTCGATGAGTTTTCTCACGTCGTCCACCCAAACGAATTCTTTGGGTAACGTGTTGTAGCGTTTGACGCCGCTTCCACTTTTCACCTCGTTCCATATCGGTTTGATGAGATTAATGTACTTCTCACCGCTACTCGATTTCACCCTATTCTGCGAGGCATCGTTGTTCTGGTACAAGGCATCCGTCATGACTAGAATTCCCCTGTAACTCTGGTAACCTTCGTCAGTGTAATCTTTCGGATATTTTTTGGCAACGAGTTCCCACAGTCCCACCGTACCCGGATACCTGGTCCAAGTATTTTTATCGCCTAAATTAACTTTAATGTCGTTGCCTTCGAAGGTGACTTTCGATTTCCCAATCTTCCACACGACGCCTTCGTTGGTTTCCATGCTCGGATACAATCCGAACACTTCATCCTTGTCGAACTTCCCCGTGCTCAGGTAGTCTCGTGCCAACGGTCCCAACTCGATTTTATCCGAAGACGTGCTGCTTATAGCTCGACGTCGTGCCGGTACGTCCTTCAGTTCGAACGGTGTCGAAGGAATGCTTGAAATGGGCGTGGGTATAGTGTAACTTTTAGCTGCAAGTGGTACGAGTTCGTTGATCAAATTTTTATTTTGTTCCGTGACACCTTTAATTTCTTTACCTAGATCGCTCATGGCATCGATCACAGGTTGATCTTGACGTTTCTTCTCTTCGTAGAATCCGCGATTCTCGGATTTCCAACCTTTCAAGCGTTTCGCGAGGTAATCGCGAAGCTTAAGATTTTCGTCTTCGATTTTTCGTTTCGTCATAACGTTATTTATACACGTCGTTTCTCACAACGTTGCAACGTTTAGAAAGTCGTTGATTTTGTTTCTGTATTTTCCGTCGTTGGGTGTCCTCGTCATGTCGATCGTCGAGAATCCGAAATCGTCACTGTTCCAGCAAGAAGAGCAGCGTTCCGAAAATTGATTGTAGTTCATGTCTCCGCCTACGTAGTCATCGTACGCGTGCTTGAGGTTTGTGTGATCTTGACGAAACAAATATATGAAATTAGCGTTGTCGCGTAGTAACTGTTTTGGAATTTTGGAAAACGTTTGAGCTAGGTAAAAGCAATCCATTCCTTTGTGACGACCTTGCGTGAAAAAGTTGCGAATTTCATTTTGATTTTCCAGGATGACATCGTCGAACACAACGACTGAATTTTCACGACAATCGTCGAGTGGTTTTATTTCCGAAGCGAACGTTGCAATGTCCAGACCATCGTACAGTTTCATCAGTTGCTGGTATTTGGATTGCTCCAAACTTTTCGAGAACACGTACAGGTGCCTGTTCTTCCAATCTAACCAATTCGGTGCGAGGAGAAAATTGTCCACGAGCAGTGTCGTTTTCCCACACCCTGAAGGACCTACGATTAGACAGCGGATGCTGTCGGGAAGCAACTCGCAATTCTTTTTTTTCGTTTGACTTTCCGAATCCGGTAGACGCTTCACCACGTTCCACGTACTCACATGATCACTTCGTTCGCGTCGATCCAACTCTTTTCCGGAAGTCCCAGCCATTTGACAAACAGTTTGTCACTTTTCCTACGCAATACTTTCTCGATGAGGTACGTGTCGGGGTGTTTTGTTTTAGAGAATTCCTCTTCGTAAAATCTTCCTTTCAAAATCTCGCCGCTACTATCTTTTATTATATACGTGTGTCGGTTTCCGCGTAAAACTCGAAACACCGTAAAAAGTTCCGTGCTCCAATTTTTTGTGAATCCCTTCTCGAAGGTGCGTTTGAATTTGCTGATTCTCACCTGGTCTCCAATTTTGAATTTTGATTTCTTGGTAGTCGGAGTGTACTGCTCGTCAGATTTCGTAACGTCAGCTGGCTTCATGCCTATCGTTCTGTGTACCGTATCATTATAGGTGTCGACGAGTTCCGGCAGGATGTCGACCCATTTGTAATTTCCCCGAAGCGTGAATCGTTTCTACATGTGTGTTTTCAAGGTTCGATTAAATCTTTCCACGATGCTGGCTTTGATGTGACTGAAAGTCGAATAATGTCGAATGTCATGTTTTTGAATAAACTTTTGGAATACGGCGTTGTAAAATTCTTTACCGTTGTCTGTTTGCAAAAACCGTGGTCGTCTGTCGCTTTCGCGAAAAATAGTCTTGAATGCTTCCGTGATGCATGTTCCCGTTTTGGCTTTCAAAGGTAGAGCCCATGCGAATTTCAAAAATGTGTCTATGACGGTGAGGAGGTACTTGTTGCCCTTGTTCAATTTATGTACTTTTTCAAATTGCCGCTGCTCATCTCGACGAGGTCACTTTGCCAGAGGTCATCGATGCCCTTGGTTACTACAGCTAAACGTTCGTAGTTGCGGCGTGCACGTTTATGCAATTCTTCGACGATGGCTTGCCTAGACATTTAGAGATTACGTTTGAAGAGAAGCACGAGCGTGATGGGATTCAAAGAGGGTGGCACCTCACTTGTGTTTTTAATGATCAGCTTATCACCGGCACTCACGTCGAAAACAGTAACATCTTCGTCTTCGTGTATTTCATATATGTTGTGCGTTTCGTTCCAACGTGCCAGAGGAATGTTTCCTGCTTTTTTAACACCACGATTCGATATCAACGTCATGGTGGGAACGCTAGCTTTTCTGCCGTGAGACCAGTACGAAAATTCGTTTATCTGAATCGTGCCATCGAGGAGAAACTTGTAATACGGATGATAAGGATGTAACATGTACAGTTTGTTACCTTCGACGAACGTGGAGATTCTCTGTTGATTGGGTACGCTGTTGATTTCGATGGCTTGCAAGGTGAACAATTTGGCGATTTTAGTATCTACGCTGAGTAGATTACTGTGAACGTGTCCAAGTTTATTTTCAAATTGATGAATTGATGATTTATGAAAATATAACACTTTTGTACACGGACACGGACAGTTTTATTTATTCCGTACAGACATCTGACCTCTACAACAATTTGAAACAACCGAAAATGATTGATCATTTCGACACATCTTACTTCCCTCAACCAAACTGATTTGATCTCCCTTCTCGCAATAAAAAAGTGCTTGGTAAAATGAAGGATGAATGCAACGGAGAAATCATTCTGGAGTTCGCCGGCTTACGTTCCAAAATGTATGTGGTGAAAACAGAAACCAGCATCACCAAAAAAGCCAAAGGTGTTGGTAAAAATACCGTGAAAAACAAGCTTGTGTTCGAGGATTACATCAATTGCAGTCACAGTCGAGGATTCTACGTTTGGAGACAAGGATACAAAGCGTAGACCACGTGCTTACCACAAACAAAGCTAAGAAAATTGCGCTGGATCCCGCTGACGATAAGAGGTGTATCCTCGAGTGTGGGATCCATACTTTACCCTGGGGTCACTATCGTTTAGAAGTAAGTAAAAAATGTATCAAATGTCCATGAACAACAACAACAATTTTCACTAACTCAAAAAAAAATCACTTTGTTAGTCATTACAAAAAAAAACACTGACTGTCATTACAAAAAACTTTGACCGTATCCTTAAATAACCAGCATGCCTATGAAATTGTTCGGTTTCAAAAAACAGATCATCATGGAAACTGCACCGTCCATACCAGATCATGAATTTCTACCTTCCATGTTATCCAATCTCAACGGTCTACTGATTATTCACCTCAAAAGCATTTGGACGAAACTCGACGACGACGTCGGCAAGATTTTTTACGTCTTCAACAACAATTTAAATTTTTACGAAATTCCGATCGGCGGGAAACTTCGGATCACCGTGAATCCGGAGAACGCAGGCGAAATCAAAATTTCTAACGGCAAGAACATTTTTCGAATGAAGCACGACAAGGTACTTTCTAACATGCCGTACGATGTGTCTGCAGGCGATTATCTTTACGTGGAACTCCTCGGAGATTACGACAAACTCATTCCTCTCTTCGTAGAATTACGAATCACCTATCCTATTATAAATAACCGTTAACAAAAAAAATGCCTAACGACATTTTCGGCCAAACCAAGCGTGTAGACCACGCAGAAGAGATTCTTATGCTCGACGTTCGAGTTAAAAAGTTGAGGAGCGATTTGATTGCTTTGCAGGAGACTTTAAACAATAGTTTACAATCGGAAATCGCTACGCTCCAAACGCAATGTCTCGACCCTATTCTGAAAATCGATTCCGAACTGAAAACGCTCAAAAAAATTATGTTGATGTACCTTCTTACGACAACGTTCAAAATATACAGTTGAGCATGGATTCGCTTCAAAATGATTTGGCCAAATTACAGCAATTTCAATCGCAAGATTTGGAAAAATTGAAACTCGAAATCGAAGAACGAACTTCCGCAATTGAAAAGAATTTCTCTGAACTTCAAACCGTTGTGAATGATATCGATGTAGAGCGCTTACATGTCGTCGTTTCTAAATTACAAGAAGAATTCACCAGCACGTTGGAAGAAATTAAATCCAAGTTACAGACTTTGGAATATACAATGACAAACCTACCATCGTCAGACGAACTGCATGTCATCAGTAAAAGCGTTGCGAAAATAAAAATTCAATTGGAGGCTTATCAAGATTTCGAACACATTCAATCCACCATCGCTACGCTTCAGGCGTCTTTGGAGTTGATCAACGAAGAAATTAAAAATATTCACGCTCAAGCAAGCGCGTTGACGAGTATTCAAGACACGTTAAGCACGGTTCAGCAGAAGATCGAATATTTAGAAAATTTGAACGTCGAATCGAACCTTGCTCATTTTCATCACGTACTGGACAACTTGGAATCGTTACAGACGAGTGTGCCTTCAAAGGAAGATTTGGAAAAATTGAAAACGGCAGTGACGGCATTATCCGATTCGAGTGACATCAAAAGTTCATTGAGCGATCTCGAAAGTACGGTGGCCAATCTCCAAAGAATTACACGCTTTGAAAAGGAACATATCTCGAATGCTGAAACGACTAGAAACGGAAACGGCAAACGTGGAACAGATTCGAGATGAAATTACTTCGCTGGTGTCGACGTTGCCCACTTCGCAGAGCGTCACGGATCTTCACACGCAGTTTACCGAAATGCGAAGCATCGTGAACGATCTTACCGAGAAAAGTTCGAAATTGAATCAAGTTGAGAACCTTCAGAACATTGTCGTCAACATCAGAGATCAAGTTGGAGTGCTGGAATCCACGCAGGAATCGACGCTGGCCTCTTTCGGTGCCAAGTTGCCAGAACTGAACGAAAACTACAAGCAGTTGAACGTAGAAGTGAAAATCAAACCGTCGTTTTCTGCCATAACGGATACCATAGTCGAGCATTTGTTGCCCATTGAAAATAAACTTGGACACGTTCACAGTAATCTACTCAGCGTCGATACTAAAATCGCCAAATTGTTCACCTTGCAAGCCATCGAAATCAACAGCGTACCCAATCAACAGAGAATCTCCACGTTCGTCGAAGGTAACAAACTGTACATGTTACATCCTTATCATCCGTATTACAAGTTTCTCCTCGATGGCACGATTCAGATAAACGAATTTTCGTACTGGTCTCACGGCAGAAAAGCTAGCGTTCCCACCATGACGTTGATATCGAATCGTGGTGTTAAAAAAGCAGGAAACATTCCTCTGGCACGTTGGAACGAAACGCACAACATATATGAAATACACGAAGACGAAGATGTTACTGTTTTCGACGTGAGTGCCGGTGATAAGCTGATCATTAAAAACACAAGTGAGGTGCCACCCTCTTTGAATCCCATCACGCTCGTGCTTCTCTTCAAACGTAATCTCTAAATGTCTAGGCAAGTCATCGTCGAAGAATTGCATAAACGTGCACGCCGCAACTACGAACGTTTAGCTGTAGTAACCAAGGGCATCGATGACCTCTGGCAAAGTGACCTCGTCGAGATGAGCAGCGGCAATTTGAAAAAGTACATAAATTGAACAAGGGCAACAAGTACCTCCTCACCGTCATAGACACATTTTCGAAATTCGCATGGGCTCTACCTTTGAAAGCCAAAACGGGAAAATGCATCACGGAAGCATTCAAGACTATTTTTCGCGAAAGCGACAGACGACCACGGTTTTTGCAAACAGACAACGGTAAAGAATTTTACAACGCCGTATTCCAAAAGTTTATTCAAAAACATGACATTCGACATTATTCGACTTTCAGTCACATCAAAGCCAGCATCGTGGAAAGATTTAATCGAACCTTGAAAACACACATGTAGAAACGATTCACGCTTCGGGGAAATTACAAATGGGTCGACATCCTGCCGGAACTCGTCGACACCTATAATGATACGGTACACAGAACGATAGGCATGAAGCCAGCTGACGTTACGAAATCTGACGAGCAGCGTTTAATTTCTACAGTTTACTGTCCAAAGTACACTCCGACTACCAAGAAATCAAAATTCAAAATTGGAGACCAGGTGAGAATCAGCAAATTCAAACGCACCTTCGAGAAGGGATTCACAAAAAATTGGAGCACGGAACTTTTTACGGTGTTTCGAGTTTTACGCGGAAACCGACACACGTATATAATAAAAGATAGTAGCGGCGAGATTTTGAAAGGAAGATTTTACGAAGAGGAATTCTCTAAAACAAAACACCCCGACACGTACCTCATCGAGAAAGTATTGCGTAGGAAAAGTGACAAACTGTTTGTCAAATGGCTGGGACTTCCGGAAAAGAGTTGGATCGACGCGAACGAAGTGATCATGTGAGTACGTGGAACGTGGTGAAGCGTCTACCGGATTCGGAAAGTCAAACGAAAAAAAAGAATTGTGAGTTGCTTCCCGACAGCATCCGCTGTCTAATCGTAGGTCCTTCAGGGTGTGGGAAAACGACACTGCTCGTGGACAATTTTCTCCTCGCACCGAATTGGTTAGACTGGAAGAACAGGCACCTGTACGTGTTCTCGAAAAGTTTGGAGCAATCCAAATACCAGCAACTGATGAAACTGTACGATGGTCTGGACATTGCAACGTTCGCTTCGGAAATAAAACCACTCGACGATTGTCGTGAAAATTCAGTCGTTGTGTTCGACGATGTCATCCTGGAAAATCAAAATGAAATTCGCAACTTTTTCACGCAAGGTCGTCACAAAGGAATGGATTGCTTTTACCTAGCTCAAACGTTTTCCAAAATTCCAAAACAGTTACTACGCGACAACGCTAATTTCATATATTTGTTTCGTCAAGATCACACAAACCTCAAGCACGCGTACGATGACTACGTAGGCGGAGACATGAACTACAATCAATTTTCGGAACGCTGCTCTTCTTGCTGGAACAGTGACGATTTCGGATTCGCGACGATGGACATGACGAAGAAACCCAACGACGGAAAATACAGAAACAAAATCAACGACTTTCTAAACGTTGCAACGTTGTGAGAAACGACGTGTATAAATAACGTTATGACGAAACGAAAAATCGAAGACGAAAATCTTAAGCTTCGCGATTACCTCGCGAAACGCTTGAAAGGTTGGAAATCCGAGAATCGCGGATTCTACGAAGAGAAGAAACGTCAAGATCAACCTGTGATCGATGCCATGAGCGATCTAGGTAAAGAAATTAAAGGTGTCACGGAACAAAATAAAAATTTGATCAACGAACTCGTACCACTTGCAGCTAAAAGTTACACTATACCCACGCCCATTTCAAGCATTCCTTCGACACCGTTCGAACCGAAGGACGTACCGGCACGACGTCGAGCCATAAGCAGCACGTCTTCGGATAAAATCGAGTTGGGACCGTTGGCACGAGACTACCTGAGCACGGGGAAGTTCGACAAGGATGAAGTGTTCGGATTGTATCCGAGCATGGAAACCAACGAAGGCGTCGTGTGGAAGATTGGGAAATCGAAAGTCACCTTCGAAGGCAACGACATTAAAGTTAATTAGGCGATAAAAATAGTTGGACCAGGTATCCGGGTACGGTGGGACTGTGGGAACTCGTTGCCAAAAAATATCCGAAAGATTACACTGACGAAGATTACCAGAGTTACAGGGGAATTCTAGTCATGACGGATGCCATGTACCAGAACAACGATGCCTCGCAGAATAGGGTGAAATCAAGCAGCGGTGAGAAGTACAGGAATCTCATCAAACCGATATGGAACGAAGTGAAAAGTGGAAGCGGCGTCAAACGCTACAACACGTTACCCAAAGAATTCGTTTGGGTGGACGACGTGAGAAAACTCATCGACAGATTGTTAGTGATAGCCGGTGAAGAGAATGCAGGCAATCGTAATTTTTACAAAGAGAAGGTTGGCATCGTGGACATGATCAGCACCAAACTTTCCAACTTCATCGTGAACGACGACAAGGGCATAGGTTACTTGATCAAAATTATCAACACGCTGCCTCCGAGATTCTGGAACGTGGCCGAAGGAAAGGGACTCGTGAACGACATCATCAACAAGTTACCTTTCGAGATGCATTTACCTGGCTACCAGTACTGCGGTCCCGGTACCAAACTCGAGAAAAGATTGGAGAGAGGAGACAAGGGTGTGAATTCGTTGGACGCTGCACGCAAAGATCACGATATTGCTTACAACACGCACACGAATTTGGATGCACGTCACGAAGCAGACAAGAAATTTGAGCATGCCGCTTTCGGGAGGGTCATGAGCAGAGACGCATCGTTGGGTGAAAAAGTTGCAGCATTGGGCACCACCATCGCCATGAACACGAAAGAAAAATTTGGGTGGGGTATATAAATAAATAATATACAGTAAAAAAATAATAATAACAACATGTCTTGTATAACCGACTTACCGCACGAACTGCTATGCATCATATTCAAACACGCTTTAAACGGAGATTGCGAGGATGTAGAGAAACTTTTAAACATAGCAAGAACAACACCGAAATGTCGTATCCCTTGTGATATGGTTGTCAAGGATTATCTTCGGGAAATAAGTGGCAAGAGGTGCGGTGATCTCGACACTCTTCTTTCAGCTGCAGGGGAAAAATTAAACGACAGGATGGACGAACTTCACGAGGCGAGGCAGGGGAGAAGACGATACACGGATGATTGGCGCAAGTCTAAACAGGAGACCGAAGATATCATCACGCACATCATCGCGTTTTCTTAAAGCACGAACTTTCTTTCTCTAACACACAAAAAATCTTCGATACAAATCGTGAAAAAAAATAATATACATGTCAAAAACATGTACGTGTCAAAAAGAATGAGGCAAAAAAATATACGTAAAAAAATGTACATGTCAAAAAAAAAGTTGCCATGGAAAAATTTTTCATCGTCAGAAAAAAGTTGCCTTATCGTAAAAAAGTTTTTTCGTTAAACAAATGTTGTCTCGACACAAAAAAAAGTTGACGTGGAAACATTTTCATCGTCAGAAAAAAAAGTTGCCTTATCGTAAACATTTTTTATCGTCAAAACAAATTTGTCTCGACACAAAAAAAAGTTGACGTGGAAAAATGTACGTGTCAAAAAAAATCTACGTGCAAAAAAAAATGTACAAGTCTCAAAAAAAAACCTTGGTATATAAATAACACACATCGTGAAAAAAAATCTACGAGATCAAAAAAATAAATTCTTCAGTATATAAATAACACACATTGTGAAAAATTAAAATTCTCTAACACACCCTGAATTTTTCTTCGATATGACTGAAAAAATGAGTGACCTCCAAGCATTAAAACAAATGCTAAATTTGTCAGTCGAGTATATAAAAATTCAGGAATTGGAAGTCGTCAATCCTTACACGATAACTTCCGGTTCAATTGTTTCTACCCAGTATGGTCCCAAAGTACGTCTGTTGCTCAACGGACAATACAGTCTATTTTTACCAGATCGATACGCTAACATGTTATCCGACGAGAAGCTATCTATTTTAATCGAGAACAAAACTCGAATCGTGTACAAGGGGACAAAGGAACTTCTTCGTAAGAAAACAAATCACGTAATAGAATTTGTGTAACGGCTTCGGAGTATATAAAATAACATACCTTGAAAAAAAATTACACGAGAGAGGGAAACAAAAAAAATCTCAGAACATTTATATATATATAAATAACATACCGTGAAAATAACAAATAGAGCATCAACATGAAGCCCAAAGGAGTCGTGTACCAGATACCATATTCGAATCTGAAAACGCTGGGTGCCCTCGATGGGTTACTCACCAAGAAACAACGCGAGAAGAAACGTTCTTGCTTGTCCAAAGGACATGGAATGAAATTGCTGCTCAGCACTCCACAATTGAGACGGTTGCAGCGTTCGCGGAAACAGCAAAAGATAGGGGGGTTCATATTCAGCATCCCGGCCATCCTGGCAGCATTGGGAGCCGTTCGAAGTTTGGCTGGGGGTAGCGCCGCCATCGCGAAAACCGTCATCGACTCGAAGAAGAACAAGGCGGAATTGGAAGAACAGAAACGTCACAATCTGGCCATGGAGAAGAAAGGGAAGGGGGTCATGAGCAAGTATAAAAAAGAAGTAGCACTCACCAACCGAGACATTGAATCTTTAATCAAACCATTACAAATCAAACACTTCAGAGGAGTTTTCATGTCCGATTCGTTACCTTCAACCGTTAAAGTAGAGAATGTGGAGTAGTCAACTTGGACGGTCAAGAAAATCCAGGTACGCATTGGATATGTTACCACAAAAATGCAAATAACAAAGCATTTGTTTTCGATTCTTTCGGAGGTGTTCCACCTACAAATTTAGTTCATTATCTGAAAACGAACAACCTATACTACAATGACGAACGCATTCAAAATTTCGGAGACGTGAACTGCGGTCATCTCTGTCTCTCCATGCTCACGTTTCTCTCTAAAATAAATAAGCCATCGGTGGAAGATTTCCAGAAAGAATTGTGGAACCTAAAGCATCATAATGGGTGTGTTCATCTCACGAGTGAATCTTCGATCTTGAAACTCACGCTGCACGACGACATCGTCTATCCTAAATCCATAGCATTACGTGCATTCTACAGCATGTACCTCATACCTAACGTCACGCAGCACAACAACAAAATTAGCGTCGGAAGTGAACATATCGTCGTCACGCCAGGTCAATACAATCTTTCTACTTTGCAAGCTCAATTACCTAAAGGCACATACCTTTCTCAAAATTCAGTCACGCACAGAGTCGAAATCGTGTCCGCCACGGAGACCGTGGACCTGGGCACCATAGGAGAACTTTTAGGTTTCGAGAACAACACCAAACTCGAAGCTGGCATCAAGCACACGGGAGAAAACATTCCTAAATTTCTAGCCATCGAAACTTTGAACGTTCACTGCAACGTGGCCGAAGGCATGATCACGAAATCTGAAGGGTTGTTGGGAAGTCACAAGCAGACGGGAATCATAGCCACGTTCAAACCCAGTTCCGAATTCATGGAACCGATCATCTACACACCCTCTTCGCCGATCTATTTTCCAGTATGTCGCAACCGCATAGACAACATAGAGTTGGTGGTCACGAACGAGAAAGGAGACGTGGTGGATTTTGCCGGTGCCACGACGACGACCGTCCTGGAGATCAACGTATAATAAATAACCATACATCATGGAACAAATCGAAAGTTACGAATTGCAATCTTTCCCTCCCAACCGTGGCACGTTCGCAAATTTGAACGAAGGGAACAGAGAAATCGAATACGACGTGGAAGTATTCGATGGATTCGTTCATCCTCACAGAGCGGACCTCTACCTTCAATTCGACGTGGTGAAGAAAGAAAGCGGAGACGCGTTCCCCGCAGCAGCAAATTTGAAACTCGTGGACAACTTCGTGCCTCACCTGTTCTCGCAGGTGGAGGTGAGGAATCACAACACCGTCATCGACAGAATCGATTATCCAGGCATCACGTCAACGGCAGTGGGAAAATTGAAATTTTCCGAAACGGACGCAGCATACTATCAAGCGGGGGGGAGGGGTTCGAAGCGGGAACCAAAATATCGACGAGAAGTCACACGGTGCTCTTTCCCATGCGTCTGCTTCCGGGATTCTTCTCGGACTACAAGGAGATCATGTGGAAGGGAGGACTGAGAATCACATTTCGAAGAGCGGCCAACGATAACGACGCACTGATGCGATTCGCTACTTTGGGTCCGGACGGTTTCACGCCGCTGCCCAACACTTTACCCGAAGCAGCCAAATGCGTCATCCGGAGCATGGAGTTGAGAATGCCGATCGTGGAATACGAAACGAACTACGCCCTCAAGTACAAAGCGGAGATCTTGAAAAGTCCACAGGTGCCCATTCACTTTCACGGTTACCAGTGCGTGCAAAAAATAGCGTCAGGAAGTCATCTGGAATTTGACGTGACGACGCAGTTCAACAATATACAGTTCGACATGCCAGATTTCGTCATTTTACTCTTTCAGACCAGACGCGATAACAATCAGGAAAAAGATTCCAGCAAATTCGACGACTCCAAGATCAAAAATGTTTTTCTGAAGAATGACAGGAACGAAGTGTTCCCGCGCGAGAAATACAACCTCGACATGACCAAAGATGATTACCTAAAACTTTACGAAGCTTACACCGCTTAGAATCGCGTGACCGAGGGAAACGTCGACATGTACTACACACCCAGCGAATTCAATATCC
This sequence comes from Lepisma saccharinum, assembly GCF_977018435.1. Taxonomy (NCBI): domain Eukaryota; kingdom Metazoa; phylum Arthropoda; class Insecta; order Zygentoma; family Lepismatidae; genus Lepisma; species Lepisma saccharinum. Next base: position 87,907,691 of record NC_139239.1, read on the forward strand.
ACAGACCGATGTTCGTCATCAACACGACGAAGAGGAAGCAGGTGGTAGTCAACGATCGAACCAACATCAAGATCGTTTGCGAGTTCAACAGTCCATTGCCCGAGGATACCGTGTGCAGCGTCCTCCTGGTCGCAGAGAAGTCCTTCGCGTACGACGTGAAGAAAGAGAGGGTGACGGAACAGTTTTAAAATTCGTAAAATAATTGACCACATACTAAAAAAAAATCAACACATTTTTTAGGTTATATAAAATATGTGAAAACTTTAAAATACTGAAATATTAAAACAAACGCGGAGTCCAATGTAAGTTAGTTCGGTGCGTAAAAGATCGCAAATAAAAAAATGATAGGTTAAGTTATAACACTGAAGATCGTAAAAAAATTGTAAGAAAAAAGGATAGGTTAAGTTGTATCACGTAAGATCGTGATATACCTACAAGTACGAGGTGGGAAAAAAAAGAGGTGCATTGAAAATTGTACTAAAACATCGCTAAACGCTAAAACATCGACATAAAATTGTCAAAATATGTCAAAAACTGATATTCAATTGATAAAAAAAGAGGATACCTAAAAAGTATTATTTTGAAACAATAAGTAAGGAAAAAGGATAGGTTAAGTTATATCACGTAAGATCGTGATATACCTACAAATATGAGGTGGGAAAAATTGAAAATTGTACTAAAACATCGCTAAACGCTAAAACATCGACAAAAAATTGTCCAAATATGACAAAAACTGATATTCAATTGATAAAAAAGAGGATAAAAGAGGATACCTAGAAAGTATTATTTTGAAACAATAAACTTACACTACTGATAAGCAACGATAGATTTCTACTGTTTATTGTCAAAAATATTCATACACTACCAAGAAGACAAAGTTTAAAATAGGGGATCAGGTAAGAGTCAGTAAATTTAAACAGTTATTCGAAGAGGGATTCACTAAAAATTGGAGTACAGAGTTATTCACTGTGGTTCGAGTTTTACCAGGGAATAGAAATACATATAACATAATTGGCTAGATTGGGAAAATAGAAACCTTTATGTATTCTCTAAAAGTTAAGAACAATCGAAATTAGGGATGGCCAAACGGATCCGGATCCGAAAAATCCGGATCCTTTCGGATCCGGATCCGGATCCGGATCCAAAAGTTACGGATCTGGATCCGGATCCGAAAATTCCGGATCCGAGATTTCCGGATCTGTATCCGGATCCGAGGGTTCCGGATCCGAAAATTTCAGATCCGGATTCGGGTCCGAAAGATTCGGATCTGGATCCGGATCCGAGAGTTTCGTATCTCATTCCCATTATAATATTACCACACCTTAAAGGTTTTATGATCTTCGATTACAAATAAATTTTTCGTTAGTCCTACAAGAATTTTTTTCAAGTGTTGTTCCTAAAATACTTTGCTACGCATCGGCTAACACATTCGTGCACACATGTCAGACGTGATTTTGTAAATGCCATTGAAACGAATATGTATTCATTCGAATGTATTGGAAATGAAAACACACATAAATGTGAGACATTCGATTCCAGGATGAAACCTTTAACACATATAACAAGATAGAAATGTTATACAAAAAATATACAGTTGTTCTACAGTTACAGTTCTACAAATTAAAATAAAACATTATAATATATGCAGTGTTAAATAATTACAAAGTGTAAGACTAACAAGGGAGGTTATCTAAGTATCCCCCTCCGATTTCCATGAAACTTGGCAGTATAGTGGGGCCCAAAGGAAGAATTGCGTGTTTTTTTGTATCAGCTAAAAAACGGTTTTAGGGGGCAAAACCCCCTCAAATGTCAAGATGAAGACAAATTGAAGTGAGGATAGGACCCCTGTGTCCCCCTCCGATTTCCATGATACTTGGCAGGTGTATAGTGGGGCCCAAAGGAAGAATTGCGTGTTTTTTTGTTTCAGCTAAAAAAAAGGTTTTAGGGGGCAAAATCCCCTCAAATGTCAAGATAAAGAGAAATTGAAGTGAGGATAGAACCCATGTGTCCCCCTCAGATTTCAAAAAAACTTGGCAGGTGTATAGTGGGGCCCAATGGAAGAAATACGTGTTTTGTTGTTTCAGCTAAAAAACGGTTTTAGGGGGCAAAACCCCCTCAAATGTCAAGATGAGGACAAATTGAAGTGAGGATAGGACCCCTGTGGACCCCTCCGATTTCCATGATACTTGGCAGGTGTGTGTATAAACGGGCCCAAATGAAGAAATACGTGTTTCTTCTGTTTCAGCTAAAAAACTGTTTTAGGGGCAACCCCGCCCTCAAATATCAATATGAGGACAAATTTAAGTGGGCATTTGACTTATGTGTCCCCCTCCGATTTCCATGAAACTTGGCAGGTGTGTAGTGTGGCCCAAAGGAAGAAATACGTGTTTCTTTTTGTTTCAGCTAAAAAACGGGTTTACAGGGCAAAAACTACTCAATTGTCAAGATTAGGACAATGAAGTGGGGATTTGACCCCTGTGTCTTCCTCCGATTTCCATGAAACTTGGCAGGTGTATGTATAAACGGGCCCAAGTGAAGAAATATGTTTTTTTGTTACGGCAAAAGATTTGTTCTAGGGAGCAACCTCCTTTCAAATGTCAAGATGAGGACAAATTGAAGTGGGGATCTGACCCCTGTGTTCCCCTCCGATTTCCATGAAATGTGTCAGGTGTATAGAGGGGCCCAAAGGAAGAATTACGTGTTTTTTGTTTTAGCTAAAAACTGTTTTAGTGGGCAAAATCCTCTCAAATGTCAAGATGAGGACAAATTGAAGTAAGGATCTGACCCCTGTGTCCCCCTCCGATTTTCATGAAAATTGGAAGGTGTATAGAGGGGCCCAAAGGAAGAAATACGTGTTTTTTTTGTTTCGGCTTAAAAACTGTTTTAGGGGGCAAAACCCGCCTCAAATGTCACGATGAGGACAAATTGACATGAGGATCATCTGACCCCTGTGTCCCCCTCCGATTATCATGAAATTTGACAGGTGTATAGAGAGGCCGTATGCCCCCTGTTTCTTCCTATGCCATATTTACGTGGTTTCGGGGTCAGATCCAAACTTCAATTTCTCCTCATCTTGACATTTGAGAGGGGGGGATGAAAACACACATAATTGTGAGAAATTCCATTCCAGGATGAAACCTTTAACACATATAACAAGATAGAAATGTTATACAAAAATTATACAATTGTTCTACAGTTACAGTTCTACAAATTAAAATAAAAATGTTCTGGATCTGGATTTCGGATCCGCTAGGATCCGGATCTGGCCATGCCTACTATACACCTGCGACGTTTCATGGAAATCGGAGGGGAACACAGGGGTCAGATCCCCACTTCAATTTGTCCTCATCTTGACATTTGAGAGGTGGTTGCCCCCTAGAACAAATTTTTTTGCCGTAACAAAAAAAACACGTGTTTCTTCATTTGGGCCCTGCAAGTTTCAAGGAAATCGGAGGGGAACACAGGGGTCAGATCCCCACTTCAATTTGTCCTTATCTTGACATTTGAGAGGTGGTTGCCCCCTAGAACAATTTTTTTTGCCGAAACAAAAAAAACACGTGTTTCTTCATTTGGGCCCTGCAAGTGTCATGGAAATCGGAGGGGGAGACTTAGACCTCCCTTGTAAGTGTATTAATTAATTACAAATCGCGCACGAACGCACACACACTATATATATAAATATATATATGTGTGTGTGTGTATGTATATTATATATATATGTATATTAGCAGGTAACAATATGTCATAGAATAAGCACATTCTTACTTTCCAAAGAAGCGCATGTAGGATGGCAAAACGGATCCGGATGCGAAAATTCCGGATCCGGATCCAAAAGTATCGGATCCGGATCCGAAAGTACCGGATCAGGACCCGAAAATTCTGGATCCGGATCCGAAAATTCTGGAAGCGGATCCGAGAGTTCTGGATCCGGATCCGAAAGTTTTGGATCCGGATCCGAAAGTACCGGATCCGGATCCGGATCTGAAAATTTCGGATCCGCGGATTCGGATCCGAAAAATTTTAGGATCCGGATCCTTAGGATCCGTAACCAACCGGATCCGGATTTCGGATCCGCTAGGATCCGGATCTGGCCATTCGAAATATCAACAACTCATGAAGCCGTACGAAGGACTCCATTTAGATCAACAATAAAACCTCTCGACCAATGTTTGAAAAATTCTGTTGTGGTGTTTGATGATGTTATTCTAGAAAATCAGAATGAAATTTGAATTTTTTTTACACAGGGTCGTCACAAAGGAATAGACTGTTTTTATTTAGCTCAACCTTATTCCAACATTCCCAAACAATTACTACGAGATAATACAAACTTAATCTGTTTGTTTCGTCAAGATCATATTAATTTAAAACATGTTTACGATGATTATGTGGGAGGAGACTTAAATTACCACCAATTTTCAAAATTCTGTTCATCTTGTTGGAACAGGGACGATTTTGGATTTGTCACAATCGACATGACTCGTAAACCTCAAAATGGTAAATTCAGAAATAAAATCAACGACTTTTTGAACGTTGAAACGATATAAAATAACCATTAATTAAAAAAATAAATTTGACGAAACACAAAATTGAAGATAATTCGAAATTACGAGAGTACTTGTCCATACGTTTCAAAGGTTGGAAATCAGAGAATCGATGCTTTTACGAACAACACAAACGTCAAGCCGAACCCATTATTGACGCAATTAGTGGTCTTGGTAAAGAGATTAAGGGTGTTACAGAACAAAATAAAAATTTCATAAAAGAATTGGTAATTCTTACTGCTAAAAATTATGCAGATTTCCCTCCTACGTCATTATCCTGCATTCAAACACCCCTGATACTCAAGGAACCACCTGCTAAAGCAGCTATAGAAGAAGCAGAGAAAAGCGAGTTCGGTTCCCTGGCAAGGGATTACCTAAGTACTGGAAAATTCGAAAAATATGAAGTATTTGGATTGTATCCAACTATGGAACCAAATGAAGGCGTAGTATGGAAAATTGGACAACATAAAAATTAATTTGGGCGGGAAAAATAGCTCGTCCAGATATCCTGGTACGTTGGGCTATGGGAGCTCATCACTAAGAAACAACCAAAAAATTTTCCCGAAGATGATTATCAAAGTTACTCTGAAATTTTGACACTCTCTGATGCTCTGTACCAAAATAATGATGCCAGTCAAAAATGAGTGAAATCGAGCAGTGGTGATAAATACAAAAATCTGATCAAACCCATCTGGAACCAACTGAAAACCGGTAGTGGTATCAAGCAATACAATACCTTACCTAAAGAATTTGTGTAGGTAGATGATGTGAGAAAACTCATAGATAGATTGCTGGTTATAGCAGGGGAAGAAAATGCTGGGAACAACAACTTCCATAATGAGAAAATGGGTATTGTAAACATGATCAGTGACAAACTAGCTAATTTTATTGTAAACGATCCCAAAGGTATAGGATACTTAATTAAAATTATGGTACTATTATCGTATGGTTGAAACACCTACGAATGATATATTTCGGACTTCTTTACATTGCTAACGCGTTGCGGAACATTTCTTAAGGCGAAATAATGCATTTCTAACTAAGATAATGTTTATTTTATCTATTTACGAGTACTTACTGTTACTTGTTGTTTCGAATCTGTAACACATTATGGCCGTGATAGCATACTGGTTTAGGGGGCGTTCTGAGAGTGTTTTGTTGATTTATGCAGTGGTGCAACCTCGTTCACCGGAAAATATCTACTTTCGTGCCCCTATTTGAAATTATGCTAATACGTCGCATTTACGTGTAGAACTTGTAAAATAACCTTGCGATTTACCACGTTCGTTGTTCATTCACAGCAATTCGGAACCATCTTTCTTTCGCAATTCGTTAATGCTCTTCCTTTACGCACAACACTCTTGCAACCTTGAATATTGACGTCAGACGAGGAATGCCTACGTGGTTAGGTTAGGCCTGTTAGGTTAGGTTCCATTAGCATAAATACAAAGAAAAAATAATATTTTCGCTAAGAGACGCGTTACCTTTGTATTGCCTAACATGAAAAAGGTCTCTCCTGTGACGTCAGAACACACTGTTGCTAGAGTGTTGTGCGATAAGTGACACCCATTCGGGTCGGAACCATCTTTCTTTCGAAATTGATTAATGCTCTTCCTTTACGCACAACCATCTTGCAACCTTGAATATTGACGTCAGACGAGGAATGCCTTCCTTCAAAATGCCGTGTTGAATTACAAAATCAACAACATTTTCAACACCTGGCAACAACTTCACCGCGCATCCTCTACACGTCATTTTGAAGCGACACTCGCTACGGGGTTTACATCATCTTACCCAGGGAACAATGTGCTCTCGTGCTAGTGAAAACACGGCGAACCTTGAATATTGACGTCAGACGAGGAATGCCTACGTGGTTAGGTTAGGCCTGTTGGGTTAGGTTCCATTAGCATAGATACAAAGAAAAATTATTATTTTCGCTAAGAGACGCGTTAGCTTGTATTGCCTAACATGAAATAGATCTTTCCTGTGACGTCAGAACACAATCTTGCTACAGTGTTGTGCGATAAGTGACACCCATTCGGATCGGAACCATCTTTCTTTCGTAATTCGTTAATTCTCTTCCTTGCAACCTTGAATATTGACGTCAGACGAGGAATGCCTACGTGGTTAGGTTAGGCCTGTTAGGTTAGGTTCCATTAGCATAAATACAAAGAAAAATTGTAAAAACAGCTCTCTCCTGTGATGTCGGAACACAATGTTGCTACAATGTTGTGCGATAAGTGACACCCATTCGGGAAAAATGGCTTGTTCCGAACTCGACAGGTGGTTCTAGTGAAAACACGGCGATGCTGAAACACTGGCTACGGGGTTGCATCGTCTTAACACACGGAACATTGCACTCTCATGCAAAAAGCAAATGGCGGGAGCAGAACAGCGTGTCGGACAGAGATTGTCGCAGAAAACAACACGCATTCACATTAAAATGGATCAAATCTACATTCAGGAACTTCCTAAACGCTCAAGAAAATGATTTCCGTAAGTACTTTCTCCTGTAAATTTGAAGGAAATTTCAAGGAATCCGTTTTACCCATACGATAATGTTACCAAAATTATCAATACTTTACCTCCTAAATTCTGGAATATATCAGAGGGTAGAGGTTTGGTGAATGATATTATTAATAAACTCCCATTTGAGTTACATGTACCTGGTTACCAATACTGTGGACCGGGGAAAAGAGTTGTAGAAAGGTTAGAAAGAGGAGACAGGGGTATTAATCCTCTCGATGCAACTTGTAAAGAACATGACATTGCATACAACACACACAAAGATCTGGATGATCGTCATGTGGCTGATCAAAAATTAGAAGACGCAGCATTTGGAAGATTAACTATAGATCCACCAAGCTTTCTGAAACCTCGGAAAATATGCGAACTAACAGGCCTCCCCCGCCCCTTCTTTCACCCCCCGTGTTTCCTCTGGCTCTGGTCGGGCAGGACCGTCCCACTTCCGCTGACACAGTGTTGCTAATTTTACTCTCTTGAAGAATTCGAGGAGTGTTGTTGATGTTCGTAGACGTGTTTTTGAGTAAGTGTAAAATGTCGAAAGTTGTGCACAGCAGTGAGCGAAATGTGCTACTTCGAATCATAGACAAGTGTGAAGAAGAGAAAAGAGACGGGCGGATTTATCCTCGCGATCAACCCCTAAAGAGAGCAGTATATCTAACGGGACGGTTGGAGTCATTGCTTAAAAAACCGAAAAGAGAGAAAAAAGATTTCCAAACCCCTGACCAGAAATTGTCAACTCCTGGTAAACGAAAACGTGCTCGACAAATTAAGATTGTCATTGACGACATGGATAAGTGTATACTGCGAAGGAAAATCCATGAAATATACGTAGTGAAAAGAGAAGTTCCTACAATATTGAAACTTTTAGCTATTGCTAAGGAAGAAATTTATTATCAGGGGGGCAGAGAAACATTACGGAAAATTATGAAACAAATATCCTTTAAATTTAAAAAATGTAGAAACTCTCGCTTAGCTCTGGTTGAACGATGCAACATTGTGGTTTGGAGAGCAAGATATCTTCGTGCGATGAACAGATTCCGCAACGAAGGAAGGCCTGTTGTTTGCATTGATGAGACTTGGATTCATCCTAATTACAAAGTAAAAAAAATGTTGGCAGAGTGAAGATGTGTCAGGTGTCTTCACAAACTACAGTCCGGGGCAGAGACTTATCATAAGTCACGCCGGGGGTTCCATGGGGTTTGTTCCAAACGCACTTAATATATTTCAGGCCAAAACAACTTCTGGCGGTTACCATAACGAAATGAATTCCGAGAACTTCGAGAAGTGGTTGGAACAGAAACTTATTCCGAATCTCCCACCTAGATCTGTCATTGTTATGGATAATGCCTCCTACCACTCAATTCAAACCAATAAAGCCCCGAACACAAAAAGTAAGAAACTAGAGATTCAAGAATGGCTATTAAAAAATAACATCACTTTCGATATCGAACAAACAAAGCCAGAATTATTGCTGAAAGTAAAAAATAATCTTCCCGATCCGTTATATAGAGCTGATACAATTTTGAGCACCCACGGCCACCAAGTCCTTCGACTTCCACCATATCACTGCGACTTGAACCCGATCGAGTACATATGGAGAACCATAAAGCGTAGAGTTGCCTAACGAAACGTAAGTTCAAATTTGAGAGAAATAAGGGCTCTTACCGAAAGTGCAATTGACAGTGTCACAGTGCAGGAATGGTAACGTATGTGCCAACATTCCATCCGTTTGGAAAAAGAATACCAGAGGAATGACGGAATTCTCGAAGATGAAGTTCAAACGATGATTATAAATCTGGAATCGGGTTCCGAAAGTAGCGATGTATATAGCGACAGTGACAGCGAAAGTTCGAATTCGGACCTCTCCGGCATAGACACCTTATAATCTGCCTCCAGGCCAACCGGAGCCAAGAACCCAAAAGTAAGTTGCTTTTTTTCTTACATATTTTTTTTATTGTTTACATAATTTAGAATATTAAACTTATGTGTTTAAATTGTTGATATCCTTCTGCGAGACAGCTGGCCTTTTTAACTTTAGTGTCCCCCTCCCTCCTCTCTCTTATGCTATGTTATTTGAAATCCCACATCTAGAAACGAAACTTAATATTCGGCCTGCATATTTGTTTACTTGCAAACCTTTCACGGCACACGCCCACTTCTGGATTTGGTAACACAGGGTGAAAACACGTGTTTCTGCCATCCCTTCCTTTGCCCCAGAGTTCCCGAGCTCCCCTCCTAAACATTCGACACTAGCGCCACTTGTTTCTGCCCAGGGTTTCAAATAAGTTGGTGGATCTATAGCAGAGATGCTTCTTTGGGTGAACGAATAACAGAATTGGGTGTGGATCTATAGCAGAGATGCTTCTTTGGGTGAAAGAATAACAGCATTGGGTACAACTATTGCTGTGAATACAAAACAAAAATTAGCATGGGGTTTGTAATAAATAAATATATACCCTGAAAAATAATAATTATAAATAATAACAACAACATGAAGCCAAAAGGAGTTGTATACCAAATACCATATAACAATCTTAAAAATTTAAAAATAAATTCAATTTTAACTAAAAAAAACAACAAGAAATGAAGAGACAATGTATAGCCAAAGGAAATGGAATAAAATTATTACTCAGTACGCCACAATTAAAAAGAATGCAAAATACAAGAAATAAAAAAAACATATTTGAGGATTCCTATTCAGCATTCCAGCTATCCTGGCAGCTTTGGGTTCATTGGGAAGCTTAATTGGTGGTAGAGCTGCTGTTGCAAAAACTGTTATCGACTCGAAAAAGAATAAGGCAGAACTAGAAGAGCAGAAGCGTCATAATCTTGCGATGGATAAAAATTAGGCAGTGGTGTGAAGTCCAGAGCACTCAGAAAATTTTAAAAAAAGAAGCGCTCAAAAACCAAGACATTGAATCTTTAGTTAAAATATTTAAAAATTCGACATTTTAGGGTGATTTTGATGTCTGATTCTCTCCCTAAAGATAGTCTCCATTCTCGAGAATGTGGCGTGGTCAATTTGGATAAGTCCGAAAACATTGGTACCCATTGGATATGCTATTATAAACAAAATAACAATGCTTTTATTTTCCATTCTTTCGGAGGGGTACCCCCTACAGAATTAATTCGTTACTTAAAACATGTTATGCTTTATTACAACGACGATAGTATTCAAGATTTCGATCAAATTATATGTGGCCATGTTTGCATTACGGTGCTCAGAATATTAAATAAAATACCAAACATCAAATTAAAATATTTTCAAAAAGCTGTATTATATATTAAATATGGGAATTTTCATCTCTCCAGCGAGACTTGGGTTTTGAAACTACATCTTCATGATGATATTATCTATCCAAAATCCAAAGCTCTGAGAACATTCTACACTATGTATCTAATTCCGAATGTAACTAACTTCAACAATACTATATTAGTAGGTAATAAAAAAATTATTATTCCTCCTGGACAGTATAACTTATCTATAAATAATAATATAAAATGCAATATAATATAATATATTTTTATTTATTTTTATTTTAGGCAAAAATTTAGCCTTAGGGCTATTCTACCACCACTTAATTCAAATAGATATTATAATAAATAAGAAAAATATTTAAAAAATAATATTAATATTTATATCAATTTTTTAAATCATAAATATTTATCTCAATGTTTATTTGTGTTATAGTGTCCTCATTCTTTAGTATGAATATTGCAATCTAATATTTGCAATTTATTATTATTGCTATTAAGAGCTACTTTATTTTTGTAATATAGACACCAGCTAATTTGCTAGTTAAATAAATATTTTTTTAAAATCTTTCATTGTAAGTTCTCTTGTTCATGCTCAACTTACATTTATCACAATGTTTGCTTGTGTTATTGTGTCCATATTCTCTAGTATGGACATTGCAATCTAATATTTGTAATTTATTGTCATTGCCATCGAGGGCTATTTTATTTTTTAATGACATATAGACAGCATCTATTTTGTCAGTAAAATGATATGCAGACATCTTTCTTGTTTTCTTTTCAAATAAACACTCTTTAAAATCTTCTATTGTAAGTTATCTTGTACATGGTCGACTCACACCTTCAGCTCTTTTAATGTCTTCTTCTTCTTCTTCCCCATCTATTTTCATACAATACATTTTTGGTCTTAGACCAACAAATTCTGATATTATAGAACCTGCTGCCTCATCTTTCATTTTCCCAAGGACCATCTTATTTTTAACATTATTTAATGGATGTTTTTCTGGATTGTTGCTAAAATCAAAATTTTCTTTTATATCTAGCAAATTTTTGTACAAATCCTCTGTTTCTATGTCATATATAAAAGTATCAGTATCCATGTGTAATATTTCAATGTTATATTGCCATCTTGGCCACATGACATTGTAATGAAATTTATACATTTCTCATTTAGACAATTCAAGAACTGTAGTACCCACAGCTATTGGCATATTACATTTTACATTAGTATTTCTTCTTTCAATATGAGTTAGATTGCAATCATCAATTTCTGTAAAACCTTTGAATCTAGGATCATCAAGAAGTTTTTGTATCCTTTTTGGTTCATTTTCTAAATTACACACTACATGCTTCTTATTATCTTGTACAGTTTTCCCTTATATTGAATTATTCATTAATTTACAATTATTTTGCTCAACTTTCGAATCTGTTCGTTTTGTCTGTATTTCTCTCAATATAAGGTTAGAGCCATTTACTTTGTTCAAATTTTAACCCCTGATGGACTTTGGTAATTTTCATATTTTGCTCTTTGTAATATTGCAACAGTTGATAGTGAACATGATAATTTTTTTTTTAGTTTCGAAAGATGACAGCAATTTTGTTTCCTCTGTACCTGGGACCTTCTGAGAAACTGGTGCCATAGCTAATCCATGGTGATAGTTATAGAGATGAATTGGATATAACATATCAACATTTAAGAAAGCACCCACTGGACAATCTTCAGGCCAATCTAAGGATTCTTTCTTTCAATTTCTTCCTTCCTCATCCATTTGTAATTAACAATTGGGAAAGATTGTATCATAGCATTCACATATAAGTTATTCATATCGATGTATGATATGTATTTTGATGGTTGACAAGGATTATAGTTAGGTAAATATTTATTGTTTGCTTTTGCATATCTTTTAGGACACTGAACTATGCCACCACGTTTAGCAGATTCAACAAACATGAACTGGTCAATATTGTTAATGAGGTCAATTTCAACTCCAGAATATAACAGCATAGCCTGCCAGGATAAACCTGGTGTTGTGTACATAAATACAGGATCTAGTCCTTATTCTCTAAAAATAGTTTTTCGAAATTTTTAAACACATCAGCCAACTGGAGAGTATCTAACATCAAATATTTGTTATGATAATCGCCCATTGTTGTACAATTTATTCTGTTCCAAATTCTCTGTGCATGTTGATAATGTTCTTTGCTACATTCTTCATTTTGAAGTTTGTTATTACATTTTTCTCTTGCTGGTAACTGTGTCTCTTTAAATTTTGCAAAATCATCCTTGTAATCATAAGGGTAAATCCCCTTTCTTTTTAACAAATCTATCTTATCCTCTCCAAAATATTCTTTTGGATAAACAAGTTCCTCGTTGGTTAAATGACTCACCAGAGTAGCTAAACTGTTTGGAAGAAACTGATGTGAGTCCAGGAATCTAAGAACAACTGGTTTTCCATTTTCTAATCTGATAGTTTTTTCTATGGTAAGAAATCTATTTGTTGTTTGTGGTATAATATTAATTTTATCTGTATCATAATCTAAATATTTAATAAATAAATGTGAATCAATTTTTTTAATAGTGAATCAATACTGGAATAAATTTCGGTTTCTGTATTTTCAAATTACATGTTTCATAAATTGTACTAATATATTCTCCACTAAACTGATTGTGATGTTGAGTTTTTGGATGATCTGAATTAAAATTATTTTTACAGTATTTACAACTTAAAGTATTATCATGTTCCAGTTGTTCTTCTGGTGTAACAGGCTTCATTGATAATTTTTTATTTAAATTTGGACCGTATTTTTGTATCCACTCTTTAAGTTTTTGTATAAATTTTTCACCTGCATCTTCACCTCGATAAACACATTCTTCTGATTTATTCGGTTCATAAGTATTTATTAAATTTAGTGCAAAACCACATGCTTTATGTTTGGCTGTATGTGTCGTACTTGATACATTTGGATCTGGGATACATGTTGCTATTTATTCATATATTGTTTCGAAATCACCACAAATTACATATGGATGTGGTATCAATGCTTTAAAATTACTAAATTTTACACTTTTGGTTGAAAAATTATAAGTTGCAAGAGGGTAACGAGAACAATATTGAATATGTTCATTTAATTGTGAATTTAATTTAATGTGTGAATTTAATTAAAATATTACAGACATGTTTTCTCACCTCTTCCATAAAATTTTGACAAGCATCGATCACTTATTGCTATTCTATGTTGATGTAATGTTATTTGTTTTCCTGTCAATCGTGATATATCCTGTATAAGACAAAAATGCTTCTTGTTTTTTTCTGTAACATATAATAATCTAATAACATGTGCACCATCTGCTGACCATTTGTGTCTGAGTGGATAAATAACATGAATTTTATTATAGCCAAAAATAAGCACAGTTTTTTGTCGATTGTAGTATTCTTTGTGTTGTTTATCAAATCGACTGATAGTAGTGCTCGGCCAACCCATTTCTTTGGGTAATTTTCATCCAACCACTGTCGCACGCCCAGGCAGAAGTATAGATGGGCGTCATCAACAATCATTTGATCGAGCCATTTTTCCTGCCCCAAATCTTAAATGGCATCACTTATGAACATTTTTTAAGTAACGGGATGGCAATGTTGTTGGAGGATGTGCCTCTAGCTACAAGACGTGACATGATTTATCAGAATGATGACTGCCCAGCTCGATCCCCCGATCGATTTGACGCCTTGCGACTTTTACATTTGAAGCCACATGACAAGACACCGGTAAACTTGCAAGAAGAGCTCAGGGAGAGGATCTTAACATCTGGTCAACACATCAAGGACACCATCACATCACGAGTTAAGAGACCAAATGTCCGTAAAAACCTGCGTGCCTGCATTCGTAACGGAGGTGCCCACTTTGAGCGAGACGTGTAATGTTCTTTAATTGTATTGTTCATTGATTCCATTCACATGAAGATGAATGAAGTATTATTTATTGTAAAAAATGTGAATGTTAGCAACATTTCTACCTTGTTGGATAGCAGATGACACAAGGAAGTAATTTAAGTAATTTGTACGCTTCGTGTCATACCATTCTTGTTATTAATACGTTGCCAAGTAAACTAAGAGTGCATTTTTTATCATCACTTGTAAGTTTAGACCCACCCGGTACTGACATGTAATTGTTATTTGGGGAAAACTTTTTTTCAACGAACCACTTATTCATTAGCTATCAGAAAATGCTGAAATAAGTTTCATACAATGAGCAGTTTTTTCTCAATTCATGTTTTTATGTGGAAAATTGTCATTCTTTTAAAAAACAATTGAAATTCGATTATCTCGAAAACTACTAGTTTTCGGACGGGGTATCATATGGTCAAATTTATTGCAAATTGTCTCTACTTTAACCCCTTTCAGGGAATACATCTAATTACTAGTCACCCTGTATATATATATATATATATATATATATATATATATATATATATATATATATATATATATATTTAAAAAATGTTGTTTTATATATTTTTAAAAAATTAAATAAATAAAAATTTCTTTGGTTTTTATTTATTTAATTTTGTTTTTAAAAAATGTTTGGTTTTATATATTCTTTTTTCAAAAAAGTTAAAATAATTTATACTCAATAAAAAAATAATTATAAATTTTATATGTTATTAGCATAATACACTTTTAGGTGCATATATATTTTTATAAATATAGCATTTTGCTTTTACAGACATGTACATTTTTCAGACGTACATGATTTCAGAATATATATATTTGGAACAAATAATTATATATACTGCCACTGGTAATAACTTTTTATCAATATCTGCATTTTTAATTGTAGATACACTTTTGAATAATATATATATATATATATATATATATATATATATATATATATATATATATATATATACACACACACACACACACATTCACTGCAGTACGCTGTACTGTACAGCAAGTACTGTACACATCTATTTTCTTTTTAAAAATATGATAATTGTAAATGCTTGCTTGAAATATGGTGATTTTGCTTCAAAAAGCAAATTTTTTTGCCCTATAGACTGTAGAAATTGTGATCTTGGGCATGTATTAAAAAAACATAATTATATTTCACACTATAAAAAATTGTAAAATTCATGTGTTTTGGCCTTTATTAAAAAAAAATATTATTTTTCACACTATAAAAATGGTAAAATTGGTTGTTTTTTTATATTTTTCGCTTTGGAGAGTAGCATGAAAAGAGGGTAAAATAAATAAATAAAAAATAAATGTTCGGGAGTCGCCCACTTACCTCTTCGTAGGGTTAATTTTGCAATTAAGATAAATAAAATATGTGACATATCTCTCAATAATCAGGTTGCTGTGGCGTAGTTATACAAAATTGGTTTAGGTAAATATTTCGAATATCATGCCGAATTTCGAACGAGACAGAGTGCTACGGTGGCGAATTATTGACTTTTAAATTTACATAGTTTTACTTTGGTTCGTCTCGAGTTTCAAAAAGACCATTTCATTCTCGTCTCGAAATTCGAAAGGAGGTGAGAGAACACCGAAACTTGCGTCGGCACTATCTAATATTTTTAACAAAATATCTCTACCCGAGGTTTAATTATGTGTCCGAACATGCTCTGACAAAGTTATGAAAACAATCGGTGAGCACTCTCAGCAGCTGAATACTAAATGCGGCATACATCGGTGAGTGTCTTTCAATCTGGCGTTTCATTATCTTACGTTTCCATAAAATTGAACTATTTGTTTTTAAATAAGTTAAAGGTGCATTTCGAGACATATTATAAATCCTAAAGGAGGTGGGTGGCACGTTCACCCTCAGAATTGACATTTGCATTATTCCAAGTTAAAAATAAGGTTGGCTGCATAGGATTGTAGAACTACCTGCAAATAATTTCTCTGTTAAAATTACACGACATTTTTAATAGGCCTACGCTTGTGTAAAATGAGAGAAATGTGAATTTTTACTTACAGCTATGGAATATGAAAAGTTTTAATTTATGTAAATTTCGTAGGTAGTAAAAAGTTCACAGTTACATCTTTGCTGATAATGAAATCAAAGAGATGAACACAAACAAAAAATTGATAAATAGTGATCGACAATAAACTATCGCTATTTAATGACTCGCGTACTTTCGACGTTGCCTTAGGCCACGTCTTGTACGCTCGCATGCCTGACCTTCGGCCACGTTGTGAATGCAATCACGTTATAGATGGGGTTCCTCAATGATCTTAATGACTTTGAAAATGTCTGCATGTTGTATTGGATGATGGGGAACATATTTATAACTTTGAAAAGTTTAGAAAGTGACTTTATGTGTGTATGGGCTCTAATAAGGTACAAATATTCAAACTATTATTGTCTATTTTCATCATAATGAACTGAGTAAGTAATAACCGTTTCAAGATAATTAGTTGGATGTTTTGCATTTACGAATTAAATTGCGACACTAAATTGAAAATGTTATATTTACTTCTTTTGTGATTTTCACATTTTTGAACGTAATTGGATAATAACTGTTTTCCATCATTCCCCTCTTTTGCCTACCTTGCCTCTGTAATAAATTCTGATGCTCGCATTTTGAAATTCGAAGAGTCTAGCATAATTCCCTTACAGTAGTTTTCGGGGTGAAAATAAACATTCTTTAAGTTCCCTAGCAACGTCCGTTTCCACGGACAACAACAGGCACGGCAAGCTCTAAGGAATTGCATGTCATTATACCCCCTCAACATTTAATTAAAACAACCACGATGTAGATATTTATGCATGGAGTATAACAATATATACGGAATTGTATCTGGGCTGAAACTCCTTATTATGTAGATGTCACCCTTGTTTCAGGCACCTTTCTGTGAGAAATATAATGTAACTAGACAATTAAGAATTGAAGGAGACAATGTGTGCTGCAAAAAATTTCCGTGGCAACGGTTGCTAAGGACGTGAAAAAAGGGCATTTTCACCCTTAAGGAAGGGCCGATTGAGCGATTTTTGAATTTTCTCGGCCTTTTGAGACGATTTCATGGGGGTCGCAATCGGGCATTTTTCGCCTCCGGGGCTTCCTTCATGGAGAACATTTATGTCAGTGAGTGAGTGTTGGGATTGGGGCTATATATATATTGGATTAGTTATTTCCTTCGGTTTATGGAAGTTACAAAACAAAATTCCATGGTCTCTTTACCGCCCTTGGTGACTATCATGCGCCAATCGTCTCTTGCTATTTGTCCTTAGCTATCAGATTCTTTGAACCGGGGTTCTTAAAGGTCCAGGAAGCCATACATTTTAATGAGTTCTATTCGGTTCCGCTGCAGGACCGGAACCATTTTTCTTGCACAATCTAAATTCTGCCCAAGTTGCGTATTCTTTCGTTGAAAATAATGTTCCTGGACCGTGTTTAAATTCATTCAAAAAAGGGTTCCTGGACAGAATTGAAATACTTTACACATAAGAAGGTTCATTACCGTCTAGAATCCATTTACACTGGCTGATTTTCTTCCCCTGATGGGGATTGAATTTACTTACAATTCCTGGACCTTTAACAATCCTGGGATTATTAAAGATCCAGGAACCCCACACAGACATCTAAATGCATCATTTCGATTGATGCATCAGAACGCATCGATTGATACACTGAAGTGTGTTTTATGGCATCTGTGAAGAATCAGATTCACATTTGATGCATGTTAGTGCATTTTTGTACATCGTAAAAGAAACACCAAAGTGCACCATATTCTTTAGATGAGAATTTACTTCAGTCAAGATGAAATTTAATGAAACAGTTCATGCGTTTTTATGCACCTTCTTGCATCTTTTTCGATGATGCACTTAAAGCTTTGGTCTGAGCTACAGACTTTATCCATTTGTTTTTTCAAATGGTGAATTTACTTTTCTTTGTACGTACATTCTAATGAGTTATATTGAGTTCCGTAATAGAACCGGAACTCTCGCACAATTTAAATTCGGTCCAAGTTGCGTATTGTTTAATTTCAATACGGAACTTGAAAGCTATTTAAATGTATGCGGAAGAAATGTACCTGGACCGTATTTAAATTGATCCGGAAAAAAGGTTCCTGGGCCGAAGTGAAATACTTTACAGATTAGAAGTTCTTTACGGTCCAGAATCAATTTAAGCTTCTGATTTTCCCTCCTGGACCGGAATTGAATTTTAAAAAAAATTCCTGGATCTTTAACAACCCTGCTTCCAACAGCAGCACCTTAATTCTGAAGAATTATATGAAAGGGGGTACAACTTGAATAAACAGATTTTTGGATACTGCACTCCTCTTCAAAAATTTAGAGGGGTACATTGTACCTCCCCCCGTTGCTGCACCACTGTCGGGGATCATCGCGACTTAATTTCTAACGACATAACGAAACATTATAGATCTCAACAAACGTTCGAACAGGATAAGATTACCAACACGGTCCAGTTTTAGTATTGGATAGAAAAGCCCTTGTAAAACACCAGAAATCTGAGAAAATACCGAATACATGGCATCTAAAAAGAAACTAGTCATGGACTCCCGCCAAAAATTGCGTAACGAAATCTTTGTTCATTTTGTGGCTTTAACTTAATTGAACTGAATTGGAACACTGTAAGTATGATATACTTAATCATATAGTTTACATATCCAGTGGGTTGGAAATAATGATCCTTGGTTGACATGCGTCATCGATAACCAGATATTTGATGGTTCCAAACAGAATGGAGAATATCTACTGAGTTCCTTTTCCATTTCTAATCGCGCTCTGCGTTAAAATGAATAAGATACCTGATGGTTCGTTAATTTCAACTTCTGATTTTCCGTTCCATCACATTCGAAATAATCCCCGGAACGAGATTTAAAGCTTCGCATGTTTCGGAATTATTATCTGTTTTAGAACCTATTTTTAAAATACCCACCGATTCTCCTTATATATAAAAAATAATATTTATGTAAATTTTCCATTTAAAACAGGAAATCTGTTCGTGCTTTCCTAAAATAGAATTTCCCATGCCCCTATATGCTCATAACCCCACCCGAAAATATCCTGTGTACGTCAGTGGTTTGATCGATTATTGTTAGTTCAATCAAATATCTCACAAACCAAGACCTGGCATGCAGAGGACATTTAAATACCCAAGGAAATTTCATGAAACTGTTAAGAAGAAACTGTGAAATTGTCAAAATGTGCCCTTTCAAAAAATTACTTAATCAAGATAAGGGAAAAACGTAAAGGCTCCAACGTATTCATGGCTTATGGTTTTGTTTCTTCCTTTTGTTTTCAATATCATAATTTTTACAACTAAAATACCCGCTGATATTAAATATCACCTAATATCTCGATTCACAGTATTAAGTATATGTATGCTACATGTTCTTACCAAACTAAGGTATATTGGTTCACATATAAAATATTTATTCACTTCGAACTTCTCCATTGTGTTTTAATGTATCTACTTTTCAATTCAATTTGACTACACACGCAATCATAATTGGTTGTGATTCATCTACAAGTTACAATAGTCGCATTATGTTACAAAAAAATTAAAATTGACTAATGGTTAAAGTAATACTTTCCGTTAAATCAAGGACGTTTTGTTTTCTATCTAACCTCTACGAGTATGTACTTTGCATACCTTCAGAAATCCATAGAAATAGATGCTTGAGATTATCATTTCCCCATAACTTGAAGCTGGCGACGTCTCTGCTGGAGATCAATAAGTGATGAAATTATAATATTGAGAAAGTAGAATTATATCGTTTATTTCAGAAAGTCCTAATTGACCACTTCTGGCGAAAGCGATACTTGTACAGTTTCACGTAGTCTTGGCCAAGACGAATAGTTTTAATTCAGAAACAGCTCGTGTAGTCGCGTATCAAGGTACCTTCGGTACATACACTGTGCATATCAAAACATGATGTCTCAGGTGTTCCATCATTAAGATGCTTCTCCTCTGGATGCCTCTTGTCTCAATCAAAGGACCAGTGGCACGGAAGGCTTTGATATACGTAACCAATATTTAGTCCCATTTTGACAATACTCTGGGAAACTGTGGAACTTAACCTCGGGTATTGCAATCAACATTTCTGTACCTACTTTGTCAAGAAGTTGTCTAGTTAGTGTACTATCTCTTTACCATCAAAGTGGAAACCCTCCATTGCATTTACGCTGTCTTCCCTCGTAACCACACCTTTCTTCTCTCAACTACATTCGAGATGTTCTCCGTTATCACTGTGCTGTGGTCGTGGAGGTTTGCTGTCAAGACGGCTGCCGTGGCAATGTTGCTGATGCAGTACATGGGACCTTCCTCGCCACCGCAAACATTTTGGTTTTATCTCTCTGTCTCTCTCTCTCTCTCTCTCTCTCTCTCTCTCTCTCTGTGTGTGTAGAGGGAACGTAGTCTGAATTCCCTACACCTTCATCGACGAACAGAAAAGTTTCAGCGACTTCCTGGAAGTCCGAAGGAGGTACTTCTGCTTGATAAATACGAGTACCTTGTTGACGCGTATTTTCAAGTTCTTTGTTCCTTTTTCACGATGGCCTCGAATTCTTCTCGATGGTCTTAGCGTTTGTTCCCATCATTTGCTGCAGTCTCTTGTATCGCTGGGAAAACAATATACACTAAGTAGACAATTTCGTGACGAAGTGGGTACAGAAATGTTGATTGTAACACTCAAGATTAACGTCCCCAGTTTCCCAGGGTGTAGTCAAAATGGGACTGAAGATAGGCTGTAGACATCGACGCCCTGCATGCCACTGGTCCTTTGATTGTGTGCGAGAGGCGTCAGGAGGAGAAATGTCTTTCCTTATTCATTGGGACACACAAATTACTCGATATGACGCACCTAGGAAAAAATTCAGACAACTTTAGTTTCGAAATTTTATCCTTTGTTACTATCATTATGTCCTAATGTACAATCTCTATTTGAGAAAATATTTGCTACTATTATATGTTTTGTAGTTATGTGCGGGTGCGTACGAATGTGTGTGTGTGTGTGTGTGTGTGTGTTTATGTACACGCACGCACACACACACACACACACACACCTCTTACTTGCCTCTAATTATTCGCCTCTTACTTGCCTCCATTATTCTCAATTTACCGAGTTCAGTACGGTGTTGCGATAAAGTAAATTCAAGCACATTATGTTGTAAATCTCATATTTCCAACAACTTTCCCCTCTTTCCATTTTTCGCCATCTGTACTAATAATGCAATTGTCCTGTGCTAACGAACTTTTGAACCCTC
Source organism: Lepisma saccharinum (assembly GCF_977018435.1). NCBI lineage: Eukaryota > Metazoa > Arthropoda > Insecta > Zygentoma > Lepismatidae > Lepisma > Lepisma saccharinum. The sequence goes on from NC_139239.1 coordinate 87,929,251, forward strand.
CTGTATATACACAGATTGTTAAAAATTGAAATAAATTCTTTCAGAGAATCTTCCTGCATTTTTTCACTTGCAAGCAAATGAAAGACAGGGTTGTTCAAATATGAAGTGTACAAATCTTTGTGTTTGTAGAATATATTTCAGAATGTTATTAACCTCAAGTTGAAGCTTATTTCCTTCCATTGAGATATTGTATAAGATTTTATTATAATAGTAGACTATATTTATGCATTTATTGATACGCACCCACTTATTGTATCATTTGAATTGTTTATTTTGTTAAATATCTATGATGACGTAATTTGTTTTGTTCAATTGGGTGGTTTGTTATGGTTATGGGCTAACCTTAAAACATTTGATTTTCATTTGTTAGGGGAGAGATATTATGAATTTTGGTGGATAATGGAAGTGATTTTGGAAATATGAATGTGTTAATTTGTGTAGTCAAGAAGTATTATGATCTTAATACAATTTTGTTTGTAATATGAAGTTTAATTGTGAGTGCAAGTGTTATATATTAACATTTACTGACATCTAAATATATTTTTTGTGTGCGAGAGTTAGTAAGGTTTACTCAAACATATCCTTATCTGATGTCCCACAACGTGAGGGCTTCAAAGTAGGCTGATAAGTCTCAGGCTCGCCGTTGAGGAATAAAAGTAAGTTGATCCATTGAGAATAATCCGGGGAACGTGACAGGTATAAACCTTTTGGCGCCGCAACGCGGTACTCGATAAATGTGTTTGAGTAGAGTATGCAGAAGCGTAATTTAAGAAGTGATCGTCGTAAGTTAAAAATGGATACTTCAAGTTGTTGTTCCGATAAAGGGAAAGCTGATGATGAAGAAGTCGAGTGCAACGATTGTAAAAGAAGCTTCCGCTTACGTTGTGCTGGTTATCCTTTGCCAATACTCTGGGAAGAATTGAAATGTCTTATTTGTAAAGAGAAAGGTAACAAGGGAAGTCCTTGTTTGGAACAGTTGTTTCAAACCCTGATGGAGAAAATGGAAATGGGAAGAAAAGAAGATAAAGAAGAACAATAAATGAACAAGAAAGAATAAGAAGAGAAGATAAAGAGGCACAGGAAAGAATAAGAAATTAACAAGAAAGAAAAAGGAATGAAGAAAGAGGAGAGTTGATGAAGCTGCTCAGCCAAGATAAAGAAGAATTATTATCTAGAATAGAAGGGCGAAAGGAATGTAGAGAAATTAAGGAAACTCTGAGGAAGGAAATTGCGTGTGAGAGGCAGCAAGTAGCTGAATTAATACTAAAGCTGGAAGAAAAACAAAAGGAGGATTATGAAAAGTGGAACTTAGACTTGACACAGGAGAAAACAACTAGGGAAGCTAAAGAAAAGGAAATGGAAAATGAAATTGAGAAATTGAGGGGACGAATAGAGAGAGTTGAAATAATTGCAAGGCCAGAAGCAACTCAGGGTTCCTCAGAATTACTTGATAATTTAGATTTAAATCAGAGAAGGCAAGAAAAGAAACTTGAAGAAGTTACGGAGAAAGTCGCATCTGTAGATAGGCAGAGGTCGATCAACTACAGATGTTAATGGCAGGCTGTCGGGTTCTAGGACCTTTTCAAAATGGTGAAGCATTATTTCAACCGGGAATGAACGGTGCAACAACGAGAGGAGATTCCAAGGGGAAGATGACGAAATGGAATCGTTACTCGTCGAGTTCTTGCTCTGCAGTTACCTCTAGTTCTGAAGAAACTGAAACTAGGAAAATTACAAAGCCCGGGAAGAGGCATAATAATGGAAAGCCTGAGAGATGGAAACAGGATGAGATATCTCGTGACTATGCCTATAAGAATAGTTCCTACAAATCTTTCCGCATGTCTGATGTTAACGCTCTTTCAAAGTTTACTGGAGAGATTAATACTGTCTCTGCTGAGAGGTATTTAAAGGAGCTAGTAACATACCTGGATCTAATGAATGTCCCTATGATTTTTAGATTGACGTTATTGCCCTCTCTTATGGTAGGAAAGGATAAGGCGTGGTATGTTGCTAATGAAAAGAGGTGGAAGACTTTCGAACATTTTTGTGCTGACTTTAGAAAACAATATGCCTCTGCTGATGCCAAGCAAAGGGAAATGCAGATGCTGAGAAACAAACGGTATTCAAGAAGCTGTTGCCTCTCACTTGAAGAATATTGCTGGGACACATATGGCTCGTATTGTAATCTTGTGGATAGCGTTGAGCAAAGCGAAGCGTTCAACTTGGTTATTAGTCAACTTCCGCTGCGAGTGCGTCAGTTTTTACTTACTCGAGATCCACGCAACATGGACCAACTTACCAGCTTCTTGGGAAGATATGAAGCCTCGGAGCAACTCGATGGATGGAGGACAGAAAATCCGAGATTTGAGGACAGAAGAACCAACCAAGCTAGAGTTAGGCAATTGACGTTCTCCAGAAATCAACCCAATTCAGCGAAGGTGCCTGCTAGTAACGGAAGATCTGATAATGAGAACTTCAGTTGTAGCGCTCGACAAAGTAACAATCCCTCAGGAGAAGAAAATAGAAGCTGGTTCTACAGAAGAAGGAACTGCGAGGAATCACAGCGATCTTCTGGAGAAGAAAGAAGAACGGCATTCCGAAGAAGAAGTTCGTATGGTAATAATAATTTCTCCCACATCGCGATAACCGGTATAGAGGTAACTACAATTGGAGGAAGAAAGAAAGTGCTACACAGACGGAAGATTTCGATAGCGGAGAAACTAATGTTAAACAATTAGATGTTACCACTTGGAATACGTCTGTCCTGTCCTACACTCCAAGAAACTGAGAAGCAGTTGTTGAGTTGAGTGGATGGCCCCAGAGTTTGAAAAAGAAAATTTACTTCATTTTCATTTTGTTAATTTTCTTTTTGTTTGTGGCAGGATGCCATGATACGCACCCACTTATTGTATCATTTTAATTGTTTTATATGTTAAATATCTATGATGACGTAATTTGTTTTGTTCCATTGGGTAGTCTGTTATGGTCATGGGCTAACCTTAAAACATTTGATTGTTTTTTTGTTAGGGGAGAGATATTATGAATGTTTTTGGATAATGGAAGTGATTTTGGAAATGTGAATGTGTTAATTTGTGTAGTCAAGATGTATTATGATCTTAATACAATTTTGTTTGTAATAAGAAGTTTAATTGAAAGTGCAAGTGTTATATATTAACATTAACTTACATCTAAATATATATTTTTTTTTCATCAGACAAATGTTCCATTTTACTAACCTGTATATCAGGGCCAATAATTTTTTTCGTGGTGTTGGCAACATTTTATTTTTATTCTCATATATAGGCCTACATAATATTTCACAATATGGGCCTCTTATTTATGCAAATAAGAATGAAATTCTTGAAATCCTAGGTTCTTAACCCAGATTTAGAAATAATGTGTTAATGTTATGTTGTTAATAATTTGTGTTAATTATGTTATGTGTTAATAATGATTTGTGTGTGTGTGTGTGTGTGTGTGTGTGTGTGTGTGTGTGTGTGTGTGTGAGTACGCAGATATATTCTTGTGGGAACCAGCGTATGTTTAAACACCTTTCTTAATGGGACCAAAAAAATTGTTGGGACTTTTTGCCGGTCCCAACAAAGAAAAGACCATTGCGAGACTCCTGAGACCCCTTTCGACATGTACGCGAAGTATTTCGAAGGTACCAAAAAGTCCCTATTTGTTCGATTTGTGTGTTAACGTGTGTGTTACACTCTGCCAGCTCTGGAAGCTTCACGTCTGTGTAAAAGTGTGGTGTTTAATCGCATCGCTTGGGACCAGGAAGTGTGGGTGTGTAAAATCTTGGATCTATTTCGCATGTATTGGTACCGAACATCCCAGAGGAAAGGTACGTGCAAATGCCGACGGGGTTCCCCTCTCGCCTGGCCGTCTTGTTGCTTCCGAGCTGTCAGTGTTGCCAACTTAAAACTTTGGAACCAGATCTGTTTTTCTATTATCTTCTAACCCTCCAAGTGTAATTGTAATTGATTTGTTTTATTTTACTTCGCTTTTTGTACCACTGTTGGCTAATTTGCGAAGATGGGGATGAGTGATGATATCATGAAATTGATGAATCGACTCCCACAACATCCATGCCCAGACCGGGATTCGAACTCGGGAACCATGGTGTCGTAGTGCGATGTGATAACCACTCCACCACGTGGGTCGGCATTAATCCTGCCATCAAACAAAATGCTACAATATGCTACGACAAGCGATCCGGCAAAAGGGAGGGGGTGTTCATATCGAAGTGACAAGTGACACGATACCTCTGGCTACAAGCAAGCGTTTTTCTCAAATGCACAAACAGACCAAGGCGACACGCTGCATGACATTCATGACTTTCAGAAGCGGAAGCCGACAAGCGACACGTTTCGCTTAGAAACAATGATGGAACATTTCGAAGCGAAGAAGCACGTCTCGCCTGTTACTTCCGTTTGTCAATATCCTGAATTGGGTCGCCTAGGTCTGGTGTTCGGGCTTTAACAGTGAATGCTTACTTGAAGACTGAAGTGGCTTGTTTTTTTTTTTGTTTTTTTCGCTTGTCACTTCGGTATGAACTTCAGTGTCATTTGCAGCCGTCGTTTGCTACTTGTTGCCTGTCGTTTCGGTTTAAAATCTCTCTGTAAGAAAGCATTCAATGCGTAGGCATGACCACCAGACCGAAGCAACACGATAACGCCCCCAGTGCGTGAAACATGCAAGTGGCACGTGTAGTTTGTCGTATCACATTTTTTCGAAAGTTTTATTTATTTAAGAATTTTTGTTTCCAAAGCCATTTATCGCTTCGGTACGAAAGTTCCATTGGGACGAAGCGACGAGGGGTTTCTCACTGAAGTAACAAGCAACCCGTGCCGCATAAAAATATAAGCATATATTATTGAGTGTTTCTTTCCAAGTGATACGTGTCGCTTCTCGCTTCGGTCTGGAAGATTCCCAAGACTCGTACGGTATTCGAACATAGGATCCCTTTTCGTAGAACACGAAGACAAACGTTTATACTTCTCAAAGTTAACGGCTTGATTGCAATCCTTAGCTACATTTAATTTCAATGCAGTTCTTTTTTTAACAGTCGTGTTTGGCAACACTGATAAGTGAAGCGAAGTTTTCACTCTCGCCTCTGCAGCCGCGCCGAAACCGTGGACAGAGAGCTGCGATGTCTTTTTGCGACGTTGCATGCTACACGTATTTGACGTCTTCTGTACTCGCTCGCTCTGTTTAACGTGCGACTAAACGAGAGGGGAAAGTCTTCACCCGACAACGTCGCAGGGGCAAAACAATTGCTTCCCTGCTTGTAGTAACTTCACCGCGCATTTTCCCCCTGTGTCTGTTGTCACGGTATCTTACGCTTGATCTCTCCATTGCGTTATTTTCACAAAGTAGGAACTGTGTCCTGCTCGTCACTTCGGTTTGCGTGTGTTTCTTCATAGTTCAAATGTAAAAAGATAACATACAAATGCTTACGCAGAGATATTCGCTTATACATAATTGATTAATTGATTTGGTGTTTTAAGTCCACTTTATGCACAATAAGGCTAATCGGGACTGGACCTACAGTTTAAAGTGGGATCCGAACCACTATGAGCTTCCACCGGTTATCGAACCCAGGATCCCTTGATTACAAGGCAACGACGCTACCACTGCGCCATCTTATGCATAAAACAACCGAGAGAACAATGACATGTACATTTGATAATGTTCCCCACCAGAAAACTTTGAGGGAAAAAGCTCGAGTTGAAGACATCGATTTAATTTTTTTTTATATATAAATAATGCCCGGAAACAACATATTTGCTTTCAATGACCTTAACGAAAATATTAAATCCACTGCAGTAAACATTACTTTCTAGATGGCAAAATAAAATGTAAACGACATAAATACTCTTCCCGTTTCTAAACCTGATAATTTATAGCCGTGTATTTGATTGCATTTTATAATTAATAATGCAATGAAGTAAATGGTCACACAGTACTCAGGTTTAGTGAAAGATAGCGTATTCCTTCCCTCAGTGTGGTCTTTATATAACAATATTTACAAAGTTACAGAAACAACTGTACTTGAAGGGACAGCGAAGATTTTATGCCATCAAAATATCTGTGGCGACTGCTACAAAAGGTAAAGTTCTCCCCTGTGTATGGCAGTCTGCCGTGACACCATTCGAGCAAATGATATGGCTCAACACATTCTCGATCTCTGCCGTAGTGAAGGATACATGAATGATCAACACCACACTCTGATGTATCTAGGGGTCACGGGTTCGACACGCGGTGGAGGAACATGGCATAGTGTTCCCTTGACGGTGCCCTTCATCAATTTAATCATATTATTACTCATCCTCGTCGTTTGGATTAGCCAAAAATGAAAAAAGCGACGCTAAAAATCATCTAATCAAATGTATTCATTACTTACCTTCCAGCCTCCATGAAGAAGTGGCTACGAAGCCAGAAGCCCTACTTTTGAATCCTGGGTGAGGAATGAATATATCATCGTGTTCATTCTGATTCCACCATTAATGCTCATTAACGATTAACCTACGACGTAGAAAAACGATTAAAATTAACGTAAACATACGTCGCATTCTTCAGTCGCTTCATTAATGTGGATCATTTCACTATCCTAGGGGGAAAATGTTAGTTTAGCAACGAGGCAATCGAAGGCATTGAGAGTCAGGGGTGTAGCAAGGGGTGGAAGAAGTGCGCGACCGCACGGGACTTCGCGCTTAAAGGAGCTTGATACGAAAAATGTTATAAATAGAAGTGGGGGGGGACATGGAAAATGCTATTTTTTTGTGGGCAGTAATATTAAATCATTCTGTATTTATCTGATTTTAAATTCTAGTTAAACGTTATAATTTGAATGAATACGTCAAATCAGAATCATAACATACAGGCAGGCAGGTCTTAAGTTTAAGGGGCACGAAAGAAGTAAAAAAAGGTTCGTCGTATTTCTCATGTGAAACAGTTAGGAAAAATTTACGATAACTTGCTTAGACATTTTTACACATTTATTCTTTCATTGAATAGAACGTCCTTTGTCTTGTATTCTCTTCATTCTCTTGACCTTGTACTCCCGATTTTAATAAGTTAACAACAAACACCTCTAACTGGCACGAAGCAAGCGCGAGACATTTAAACGCTTGCGTTGTTTTATTCCTTCCAAGAACAGGCCCGTACCCAGAATTTGTTTGAGAAGGTTGGAGACAGATCCGAAAATGTGGAACAAAAGAGAACATCCGAAATGCTATTGGATTTGTTGAGTTAGGTTATTTTACGTCGATTTTCTGACACTTTTGGCTGATCGCGATGATAAGGATGAGTGATGATATGATGAAAATTGATAAAGGAACACTCACAAAGAACGTCCATTTCCAATCCTGGATTCAAACCCGGAACCCACAGCGTCGTAGCGCGTTGTGCTAACCACTCCGTCCAGGTGGTCGACCCTGGTCAGCGAAATGCTGTTGGGAGTACTGGATGTGACCACCAATGTTTCGGTAGTATTATTGTACGAGCATGTGCTAGCTTGTAGATATAGTGCTAAGTGTACACCCAACGGTAAAAGCAATAAATATGTCCATCTCCACCGTATTTTCATTCAGTCTGTTTTCCACAGTGTCATGATAATGGGTTGAAATAGAAACGCAGTCAACATAAGCTTCGCATCGAAAGAATCAATGACCCCTTAGAAGAACACAGGATGTAGAGTAATGAGAGAATTAAAATGGTGGTGAACAATTTGCCTACTATTATCTTTCCTAATTGTAGAATTTTAGAGTTGCAATGTTAAGGTCCAAAGTATCGGGAAGAAATCATTATTAATTATTAATTTATTATTATTAATAATTAGCAATCATTATTAAAATGAAGAACATGTCTAAATGGGGGTTTACGCCCTCCAAAATAAAGCCTCGAAACATTTAGTCAAATTACGATTTGAGTTTGAAATATCTTGGGACTGGGATTTGAAAGAATAGACTGTCCCGACTAAATTAGAATGTCTTGTAAACACGCATCAATGATTATAAAACAAAAATTACAAGGTCAGTTTCCTTTCCCTTCGCAGATAGGGTTTAGCACAGTACTGGCGCAAAAGTGAAAAAAGGGGGAGCGACTGCTCTTCCCCACTTCCCTTTAATTTCCGCCATTGGATGGGGGCCTCGCATTCTAATCTCACCCAGGGCTTCGCTATATGTTGCTACGCCACTATTGAGAGAGGATTACTAAATTCAAAAATCCATCTTTTGAAGCGTCATGCATGTTTTGTGCAATTGTTTTATACTTATTGTTAGTTTATTTAGTTTACTTGACGTCGTATTTCTATCACTTCTGGCTAATTGCGAGGATGCAAATGAATGTCAGAAATGAATGAAGGGTCTTAGCAATAGCAACCAATTTTCGCGACGTGTACCTTCTCCCCTCTCTCTTGCCACTCATGTGTGCCGTGTTCTTTGACATTCTGACATTGTCCTCGGTTTTCTTATACGTGACTACTGCTGTATTTGCAAACTGGAAGTAACAAAATGCAAGTCAATGTATACTGCTATAATCTAATTTTGTATTGGTATAATTGTTATTTTCGCTTGTCGATCGCTACAACTCGCGGACTCCTGCCCAGATTTCGAGTCGCCATGCAATGGAAACAGCCCGCGGCGTTTTTCCCAGGTTTGTTTTTCAATGAAGTTCAAATGCTATGGAAGAATAAAGCTTGGAATTCAAAGCGTTTTGAAGGAAAACTAAAGTAAATTTTGCATTTAATTCTAACGATTTTTATACAAAAGAATACCGTAAACTATGTAAACATGTGTAGAATTAGCAAATTAGAATTCAGATCGACAAGTTACTTTTCCTGGATATAAAGGTAAAGAGATAATGGGTTGTTGCAAGTCTGATTTGTGAACAGATAGACTAATCGGGACTGAATGGGATCCGAACCAATTTGTGTCTCTACTGTCTCTACTGGACCCCTTGATTGCAAAGCTTGATTGGAAATTGAGGCGTTCTTAGTCCAGCATTAATATATGTGTAGAAAAATTTCAACACTGGGAAATATACAATATTGCAGGATTTAAAAAAAGAAGTATAAAATCACTGTAAAATTTAAGAGCGAAAAAGAGTTACGAATAATATATATCGTATATTTTGTTAATGTTTTGGGCCTAAAAGCTTAGAAGAATCAGTTAAATTGATTTGAGGTTTTATTATAAATCCACTTTATGTACAAATAGGTTAGTCATGGTGGACCTTGAGTTTAATGTTGAATTATAACACTACGTGCCTCCATCGAACACAGGACCCCTTGCTTACAAGGCACCGAGATTGCCACCATCGGGGTGGCCCTACAGACATACTGTCTGGCTACCTTAACTGAGACCATGGTCGAAAGTGCGCATTGGCAAAATAGCGGCACTTTCTTCAGGAAGCTGGTTTCGTGAAAATCGTCAGCTGTTGAAAAAACAACGAAGTTTCAAACGTAGTAACATCGCCGCCAAAATACGTATAGATGTTTACGAATTATGTAAGGGTACAGGATGAAAAAAATAACCATCCATATACTATATAAGCAAACGGAACATATCAGGAAAGTATTCATTACGTCACATTAGTAGATAAACTTGTTTGTAAACATGGAACTTTATTTTCGGTCATTCAATTTAATTGGTATCCTTAGTAAATCGTATAATTAGCACAAAGGTACACAGCAGTAATCAGAATAGTATTCAACAGTATTATTATTATGCAAACTATTATAAATACAGTCAAGAAAATGTAGTAACTGAATGGTTTGTAGAATGTGCAACAGGGACCAATACGTCTTTGTTTTCTTTGTTCCACTTCGAAACGGTTTGTTACGAATTGTAAGAGACATCACAAACACAACACAGAAAGCAGTAATAAACACAGCAAGCGAACCATACAGAGCGACCACAAGGAAAAAAACCTTGGACGAAAAGTCCCAGCGTAGCTTTCCCTTCTTCCGTTCAGCTCGTGCCATAAGGAAGCCTGGTCCACTCTCCCCCTCCCCTCCTCGCAGGAGTACGGTGCACAGGCTTTGCGGGTCTGCGCAGGGTTTTTTGCTTGTGCTTTACTATAGCAGGCAAGAGCCACAGGGTGGCGTTCTACCTGCTTCCCCTCTCGCGTTTGGAATCGTACTTTCCAGCTAGTTTCGTTTCCCTTGGCCGGACTGTACCAGTCAAATTATAATTTAGAACTCCAAGTTACTTGGTGACAAAAAAAACTACACTAACCCCCACAAAAAATACCTTACTTCACAGAATATAATACTTTAACACGGAATTATCATTACCTGCAAACTATATGAGTGTTTCCAAAGATCTGCTGCATATACCCTTTCCCTCATAACAAAGATCAACTAAAAATTTAAAAAAAACGAACGAGCGTTTCTCTATTTGCAGTCCGTCTTTGTTTACGTGTAGCGCGAAAGGTTAAAGTTTTAGTGTTTGAAACCCAGAAAAGCATGTTTTTGCACTTGTCCTTTCTTGCATCATGATAAGATGTACAAATGCCTCAGCTCCATATAATTCAACTTCAGAGCTCTTCTGCTGCTTGCAGGAGTGGATGTTATCTGCTTCAGTAATCTACACTCCCTTGTTCCACCTGCCAGGCTGCGAGAGTAGTGCTTTCAATTATTTTGACTGGTATGTAATTTTCGCTGCTGGCTGCAAGCAATGTGTAACAAAATTATACCTCATGTGATATAACATGGCGATTATTATTATTATTATTATTATTATTATTATTAAAGATTAATTAGTGAAATAGTTTTCTCTTTCGCTAAAATTAACATAAAGAAGATAGCAAAGAATGAACTATGAATCAACGAAATTAATAACAGCGTTTGCTTTTCTTTGACGATTTAGTTAGAAAACAGACCTGTGATCCAATATTTCGTTATTATATATTATATTATTCTTCTTTAAATCTTGTATCTACAAGGAAAATCAAACAAAGAAACATAAGGACGTCTTATTTGAAATTCTTAACCCCGTAGCGTGAAACGAAAGGTGAGAGGGACTTCGAAATGCAACAGTTAACCTTCGTACTTGGTTCTTGGAGAGAACGTGCGTAATATTAATTTAACGAATGGTTTGTCCAATGAATGATTAATAATTGCGACAGACAGGCGGAGCAAGGGGCGAAAATCCCGTGGATAGAACGAAATTACTATTTACATTGGGAACCATCAAACGTGATTTAGTTATCTAACAACCACTGCATACCCAACCCAAATCTCAACAAATTAAAAGTAAAAGCTAGCAAATGTAGAAATATTATGCAACAGATATTGGTCCATCATTCCCAGCTGAATTGTATCCTTAAACATCTTTCACAAGTGACTTATCGAAAGTTTCATCTGCACATGATTTTGCCAAACACTACCTCTCCAATTCTACCTCCCTCTACAGAGGTATAGCATGTTAGATAACCGGTGGAGGCACATAGTGGTTCGGATGTCATTTTAAAACTATAGGTCGTGTCCCATTTAACCGATCTGTGCAAAAAAGTGAACTTAAAACTATACATTAAAAAACTCCAGAGATATTCCGATCTCCGCACGGACTGCTTAGCACAGAGTTTACGAAGCCAATGGTTACTGTTCGCATCTCCTCCTGGACGTGGGTGTGCTTTGTAAGTGTTTCTGCATCAATTTCCTAATTTCATCCTATCATCACTCATCCTCATCGTCGCGATTAGCCAAAGTGGTAGAAAAGCGACGCTAAATAACAAAATCAAATCTTTGCAGACACACGCAAACAACATACATAAATAGAATAAACTGAACAGGAGGAAATGTTTTGTCATTTCCTTTCACAAGTGTGTTTGTTTTACATTCAAGGGAACTGAAATAATGCTTTGCGATGGGCCAAAAATATGTAGATTTGTCACTGACAGTCATTTGGTTTCTCCTCTCCACATCCCTTTTAGCCGAGTACCGCCTTGTTGCCAGTTTCCTTCAGTGCTTCGTTGTCAAAAGCTTCAAAAACGATAAATATTACATCTCTACTTTCGATGTTTGAGTTACATGATAACACAAATGCTTAGCACTGAATATAGGAGACGACCATCTGTTCAAGAATGCTGAACATTTTGACGACGCAGGGGCAGGATTACATTGTAAAGAGCTGCTTGCGTCACCCACGCTTCGACGCTGTTGGAATTATGAACTTTGTGGTTCGGATACCACTTTTAATTCTAGGTCAGCACCGATTAGCCCATCGGTCAGCACCGATTAGCATAAAGTAGACTTAGAACTCAATTTAGCGTGATCACAGGTTCCATTACCGAACATTTCGGTTTCTTGAAGGCAATTGGGGAGCTACGTGAAATAGAGGATAAAGATAACAGTGGCAAAGGGATTCGATGTGCTGACCACGTGTCAACTTATAAAAAAGCCACTTAACAAGCCTTTGTTATTCAAGGCCGTTTCGCCACGGAGTTCTTTCATCGTAACTGTTTTATATAAGATTGGCGAGAAAATATTAACAAAACATGCTAGTATTGTGTTTCACGCTAATCGGAGGTGAATTCTGTTACTGGGTGATAGATGGGTGTTATGATATGTCAGCTGTAAAGTTAATTTGATTTGATTTGATTTAGTTTATTTTACTTCGCGTTTTGTGCCTCTTGGCTAATTTGCGAAGATGGGGATGAGTGATGAAATGATGAAATTAATGAATGGACATTCACAAACAACCAAGCCCGACCAGGATTCGAACCCGGGACCCTTGGCGTCGCAGCGCGAGCTGTAAAGTTAAGAACAGTGGCGTATTTAGAAGGAGTTTTAGAGCTAGGTAGTCTTATTTTTGCTCAACTTTCCTTAAAATAAAATAAAAATCAAATTTAGGAAAATATGGCATGATCTAGGAGTGGTAAGAAATATCTGATAACCAATTATGAATTGATTTGATTTGATTTGATTTGTTGTTTGAAGTCCACTTTATGCACAGTAAGGCTAATCGGGACTGGACCTACAGTTTAAAGTGGAATCCGAACCACTTGTGCTTCCAATGGGATTCGAACCCGGGACTCCTTTATAACCCCCTTATGTTCACATCAATTTACTGCATTTGTGAGTACGGCACTGAAAGCGTGGGGAATACTGCCCGCAAATAAAATGGAGAGAGTTCCTTAAATAACGATAACAGAAGCGCTGTGTAATGCATGGCTTTCCTGCAAGAGCCTAAATGTCAACCTCTCTTCCACGTCCTGGACTCAGGGAGGAAGGGGGGTTGCCATTAGGCTATCCTAGGCTATAACCTAGGGCCAGACAAAAATGAGATGCTGAAGGGGCAGAAGTGAAAACCATGGCAGATTGAAACATGCCAAATCCTTTTACTTGCTTATTTCGTTAACGAAGGACTATCTAGCAATTAAATAAGTTCTTTCACCATGGCCTATTTTCAAACGTCACCTAGATCATACAAACAGTATGTACAACTCTATTGTTCGAATATAAGTAATTGTTCCTCGAAAAAACTAATGTAAACATTTTGAATGCAAACAAATAAAAGTCAATTGGGGGGATATTGGCGACCAAAATCAACATCATTGTTTGGCTACCATAATGTAGTGTTGATTCGAAAGTGGCTGTTTCAAAGGAAAACGAAGTTTAATGAGTAATTTTTAATCAGATGTATCAATGTTTTGAACTTTACAAGTGTTATTAGTACAGAGCATGATGCAGTTAGTGAAAATGAAGTACCATTAGAACAAATTATTAATAAAAATATCTACAGTGCCCAAAATAGAGGATAGTCAAAATTCTATATATTCCGCTCTGGAAGGGCTACATTTTGCAGACAATCGGTGCTTTCGCGTCTAGACTCAGATTCAGTATGTTTTTTGCGTACTGTCCATACATTCTTGTTATTGCCCTCACATCAATTCCATCCTAATCTTAGCGATTGACCAAAAGAGACAAAAGCGAGAAGTAATATTAGTCAAATTAATCTCTATATAACAGCAGCAAATGGCTGTGTCTTCCTCAAATTGAGGATTCCTCTCGCAGATATCCCATATAACATGAAGGTTAGGATGACTGATGAAACAGATTGTTAGAACAAAAAGAATTTCATGTCCAGGTTTTCCAGGATGCGAACCTAAGACACCCAGTTTTGTTGCACGCTACGCTAACCATTCAGCCACAGAGCCGACCTGAAATACTTTGTGCTTGCGAGAGTGATTCTCGAGACCCACACGATATAAGTGGCAAGATGAATAAGACTTGCATTGGTGCCTTCAGGTCTGCGCCGAGCATTCAACCATATCGGTATCAATACCTCAACTTGATGTGGTTTCAAGGTGAATAGTATGTATGTCCCCTATACTTTCGGTTGTTGTATTTCTGCCGCCCAACTTACAGATATGTATGTGTAACACAGTGTTAATGACCAGGGACATATGAAAAATGGGATAACCGTTAAAATAAAATAAATGATAATTGCATGATGGTGGATTAAAGGTGATGCTTTGTTAACTGACTTTCGCAGTTATAACTATCGAAAATTAAATATTTGTGGTTAAACTCGCCTAAAATCAATTGGTAAATTGTTTTACATTTTCACACAAATGTCAAGTTAATGTACTTGAAGGTAATATATATTTTAAGTTGGAGACATCACAGAGTGCGAAGGGGTGGTTGTTGAAAGACTGCTGAATTCGCCGCATTGTTGCTTCAAGGGAAGGGGGGGGGGAAACTCGTTCAAAACGTAAATACTCTCATCTAAAACTAGAAATGCTAGTGGCAACAATGAAAGACAGGAGAATTGTTTTCAGCACTCTGTCCTCAATATTTCACATGCATGTACTATATGAGAAGCAGCAACTTGAACTTTCCTAAAGGATAAATGAAAACTCTGATGCTACCAGGTGCTCTAGTTTCTACACTAACTCCGTGCTATTAATTCGAGGAGACGGTTGTTTTCACATATTGACTCACATGCTAGTCATTTATGAAAATCCGCGCTTTTGGTAGATCATTCCCAATCAGTGACATGAATAGATATTGATACTTTTTAACATTAAAATTCAAGAAGGAATTTTTTAATGAATAATTTCTTCTTTTGTTGCAAATAATTGCAAAATTATCATCATAATAAATAGGGAACGAATTATTTCACGAGTGTTACTCACATCATATTTTATCATTCTCTAAACCTCAAAATAATATGTTAATATTGAATCAATGCTTTTTCTTGTTCACATCACAGCACCTCCAAATTAGCCGCGATTGAGGAATGTGGGAGGCCCTACACATCGTTTTATCTAGTCTAATAAATAGTCTTGTCATTGTTAAAAGACTAAACAAAATGCAGGACTACATTTAGAATATAATCGTTACATTTGCACCTTCAATCACTGCCACAATCACTGAATGTGCAATGTCTATAAAGTGTTTGCAACACGCTCCGAAACGTTTGCCGTAATCATTGCAATGGGTGTGATTTCGCGCAAACAATTGTCGGGGAACTTGTTGGCTGAATATCATCCAATAGAAACAACCGCTGAGGTTCTAATGGTGATCAAACGCCGAACCGCACCATTAAATGTGATACCGTTACCACTACGCCATTGGGGACAATTGCGATAGCAGAAAAATTTCACACTTTTTCGCCATCTTTATTTGCAGTTGAAGTTAATAATACAGCGAACTTGAACCATATTAGGAGTACTGCATTCCCAACTAATTGCCCCCATGCACACGCCACTGTTGCTTGTGTATATAAGTGTTCACTCACTTACAAGCGAAACCGAAACTCGAGCTCTCAGCGAGACAACTCCAGGCGCCGTGAAACAGATAACGGTTAAGCCACTGACTTTCGTTGGAACATGCATTTCTACTGTCGTGGCCTTTGAGCCACTGCTTTGGTTGCGATGAAGTATTTTGGCAGGTGTCCGTATTTCGCTGCAGGATACGTGCAAGGCTTAACAGAATAATGGTAATGATATGCATATGATATAAAATGGTGACTATTATTCGGAAATTAATACATGATTTCTCTTCTGTAAAGTGTAAGAATTTTTTCTTCCGATAAAATTATCAACAATGAAATAGTAAATAAAATATTTAACCAGAAATCAACAAAGTGAATAACAGCGATTGCTTTTATTTACCTTTTGATAAATTACCAAAGCAATTACCGACCTTTTTTTAATACTGCCGATTCTGTGCGTAAATGCAGTCAGTACCCCTTCCCCCAAAATGATATCTTTACTGTCTCTTTATATATCTCTGGCTCTAATTGATTATTTATTTGCCACGTAAGACAGATGAAACTGACGTAGGAATTCGAACCCAGAATTTATTGTGCTAATATAATGAGTTGACCGACATTTAACAATCGTGGCGTCCTTTAACTTTTCCAGGCAGTCATAGCCGAGATATATAAAACAACGTTTCGATTATAATTTTGTTGGTTAAAGTTGGATAATTTTTCTTAAGTAACAAAAACGCTTTGCTCGTTTCCGAATAGCACCTTTCAGTAAACAAATTGATAAATTGATCGAGTTCGTGTTTTAAGTCCACTTTACATACAGTATGGTTAATCGGGACTAGACGTACAGTTTAAACTGGGATCCGAACCATTTTATGTCTCAACTGGTTATCGAACACGGGACTCCTTGATTACAAGGCGACGACGTTTACTACTACGCCAACAGGGAGTCCCAGAAACCAATATATATATACTTTTTTTGTCTATAAAACACCCGATATTAACACACTTTCAAACAACATCTTGTATATACGAATCAAATTGAAATTGATATGCGAGGGCATAGGAGTGCGCACGGTGGTTGCCAGTGGTGCATAAACACCTCCAAATGCGTCCTCAAAAATTTAAGAATGTAGAAAGAACCATTATAATAATGAAAATAATGTCTCCTCTGCTTCTCGAGATTTGAATTTTAATGGTCGGATCTTTCTAAAGTTAAAGACAGAAGAGTGAAACTACTTGCAGCCAAAGCTGAAATCCGCCTAGAAAGATGACCCTTCGTTCGGGATTCACCAGTGATAAGAGGAAATCCTTGATTGCTTAACGAATGTCAAGCAAACTATTTTGACAAAACAATAATAATACAATGCTAACAACACCCACAATAGTTTGCAAAATGATCTACGTAATCAGTGCGATGTCTGTAGTGGTGCAACAGTCTACGTTAGAGAAAACAGGGTTTGAAGTAGAGTTCGATTGATTTGATTTTTTTAACGTCGCATTTTTCTACTTTTGGCTAATCACGAAGATGCAGGTGAATGATAATAGGATCGCATGGATGAAGCAGTATTCGAATGAAAGGGGAAACCAGGGAATTTCCCCCTTTCTATTTTTCCCATGCCCTGCTCTACATTTATTCATTCCCAACCGTGGGAAGAAAATTTCCCCCTCTGAACGTGTACTTTGAATGGCATGACAGTCATTCACTGTTTGAGTCATAATTTGGAGCTTGCTCTTCATGATGTTTTTAAGAAAGATAGCCATTGCACCCTAAATATTTTATGGATGCACTTTATTTTATGTTCAGTCAAAACAGAAAAAATTAAAAGAATCTGTTCTAGAGTGGTCAAGCAGTAGAAACAACAATGATGGAAATTAGCGAAATGTTTGACATTTGTTGGGTGCCACCAAATCAATCTGTGTGGGTAGTAATAAATAATTATCTGGTTATTGTACATTTCTCTTTGAATCGTGAACTCAGTGCAGCTATCAGTTGAAAAGAAATAGAAAGTGCAAAGGAATGTTGAAGAAAGTACCAACTTAGTTATTTGTAGTACAATTTTGACTTTCCCCTGTTTTATTAGATTTCCTCAAACAGTTTCCATTGCCTCTTCAGAGAAGAAGTGCACGTCAGGAACTGGCTGTGGCAATAAAATCACTAACGTCCCGTGTTTTAGCGAAGTACAAACTTTTCAACCTCACAACATTTATAGTATTCATCACAAAGTAGGTAAAATAGATCAATATTCTCATTATTATTATTCCATTTACTTGACATTGCATACAGTTTTTCTTGCATGTCAGTTGCGTTACTGAATTCTAATTAGATTTATTTATGTGTAAATAACGTAAATATCTTCACAATAATAAGAAAACGTGTTCTAATGTGAAAACTCATACTCACAAACCATAAGTTAAAATTTCATCTTCACACATCTTATGGTTTCCGTGAAAGGGGAAAATTGACTTGTGACAAATAGACTAACATTGTCCAGATAGTCAACTGAAACACCCCTTTAGGCACTCCCATATGAATTAGTCTGCACGTGCGCATGTGTAGGGGGAGGAGAGAGAAACGAGAGCGTATATTTGAAAAATTCATTAACCAAATGTATAAGTGACATTTCCAGAAGCTGAATATGTATTCCCCGGCATCATGATGCATGACTGAGACTGCGTATCGTATCGTTATCTAAATAACGACGGAGAAAAGGATGCTCGACTGTTAATGACACACTACTAATTGATTAATTGATTTGATTTTACTTCACTTTTCTTCCACTTTTGGCAAATCGCGAAGATGAAGATGAACTCTAGTTTTATACCGATATTTTAGTCGAATTAGTCATCACGCACTGTTATTTAAAGGAAACCCTTCTTCCACAACTACATGAGTTTGAATAGAAAAGAAAAGCGATAAGAAACGCAGATATCTGCTAGTAAAAGAGCGCGATGTGTGCGCTTTAAAAATGTACGAGAAACTTTTTTCTTGCTCCGTGATTAACACAACACCCAACCTTTTAGTCGCTTGCCGCCATTAGGCTTAACTTACAAAATGTCACAGGCTCAACTACAGTGTTTGCCTCGATCAATACTCTCATCAGAAGCAATGTAGGATAAAACGAAGAAAGAGTATTTTATATATGCTTTAGAGTGTCATAGTAACGCTTACTCTCCTTTCTCTTAACTTGTTGAAATTAATATTCCACATTTGATTAATTAAAAATTATTTATTTATTATGGTGGACAAAGGACTGATACTTTCTTAATACTGATACTTTCTTAATGCCACTCGGCCACCCAATATTTAATAACATTTTGAGACGTTTCGGGCGAAAGTATCCCATTTCCCAGTTAATCCGTCCATGACTAAATTTACATTGGAGGGGCTATTTTACGCTTAATGGAGAGAGTTTCTTCTATCTCTGAGTCCCATTTTGGTTATTTTATGTTGCTCTTCACCGTAGAATGATGAAGTAATGGCATGATAATTGCACAAACACAATGAATCGTCTATGCCTAATGTACGTATGCCAATAAAATTGCTTATAATGATAGGTTTCATTAGATATATTTAATTCGCTTACTTTCAGTTAACCGCAAAGAATTTGGATCGAATGTCTTGAGCACGTATTGCAGGGTCTGTGGTAAATATGAAGTTAAGGAAACCGTCCCGTAATATTTCCATTCTACCAGAAAATACACCAGGAAAAATAGGGAGACAGAAGGGTGTGTATTTTAGGGACAAAATATCATTGGACATACCCATAAAAACATATGAAGATAAAATATATGGGTTTGAAAGATCGTTTATTGATTGTACTTATGTTGAACTTGCTTTCAGTGAGGTGAGAGGTTGTATAGAACTTATCCCCTTTATGTTGTCGCCGAAGTACGCCGTGCTATTTTATATTCTGCCGTTGTACTAGGTCTCCTTAGCGATTTTCTTTCAATCCTTAAATTTTGTATTGCATATGGCATAGTTATAAACATAGTGAAGGACAACTTGCTTGCTGGTGCAACTGCAAACTTAAAATAAGAGAATGCAAGTAAAAGTATGCTACTACAAGCAGTGGCGTGCCCAGGAGTTTACAAAAGGAGGGGTTACGTATACTTTGTCTTGGCAGTCTGCCCTCATTTTGTCATATTTTCCTACCTTTGACATTTTTCTTTTAGGAATGTTGGGCCAAACGGGTGGTTATAAACGCCACTAATCCCCCCTTGGGCACGCCACTGACTGCAAGTTTAATTTGTGGAAGCAAACGTTATCTTTCTCCTTCCTTGATTCCTACTCTTCGCCGACCCTTCTCCAGACTTCCAGGAGCCATGCACTGACACAGCTTGCAGAAGCATTCTTCCCAAACTTGTTTCTGTCCGACTCAAATGCTAGGGGGAATAAGGCATTGGATCGCATCGTTTCTCAACCTATGGGGCCCGACTGACAGCTGGGACCCGAGGGGGTGTTTGGTGGGTGGCGAAGTCGGACTTGAGAATTTATTTACTGTCTTACAAAACTATTACGTTTAAAATACTAATATATATTATTTCAATATTTTAAAACGTGTTGTACGTAGTGTAAGCTATACATTTCTGTTCATCGTAACCTAACCTGTGGAATTCAAGGCGCCTTGCTGTTGGACGCGCTCTTCTTTTCTCAGTTGATTGTTTCCTGCCCTTGCGCACAGTTTGATGATGGAAATGGACAATTCCATCTTTCATACAATACTGGTAAAATACCTTTAACCCACATAACGTAGTTCATGACACCACATTATTTGTTTATTTACCTAGTACCTACAGTACTGTGCGCCCATTTTACACCGATTACAAAAACGAAAACAAAGGAAGTTTGGCACAAAATATTTACACGTAGATTGTTATTTTACAAACACAGAAGAAGCATAAGATGAGGTCAGGGCTCGAAATGGACCGTAGCCGACCGGAACGGCTTCCGGTTCGTGATTATCTGGAACCGTTCAGTTCCGTCTCGTCAATTCAGTTTCTTAGATATTTAGACATGGCTACTCTTTAAGCATTGAAAACAATTGATTCACCTTGAAGGACGATAGTTTCGGAGTTAAGGATAACCATGTTCCAAAGCATTTTCTTCTTTGGTGAATAATATGAATAGCCGGTTTGAAGACTCAGGTATATTTTCGCATACAGTCCCATAAAACGCAAATACATGGTATTTAGATAATTGTGAAGGTGTGTGAGATGTCAGGCAAACTTTGTAAGCGAAAGGATGTGTGCGTCATGTAAGCCCATAGTGTAATATTGCTCATGAATGACGGATGGAGACTCAACAGACAGGTGACTCTGGAAGGTTCTGCCATTGGCTGAGCTTCTGCGCTGGTCGAGCGAGAAGTTTAGCGTGGCAGATCCTTGCCGACTACGAGAGACTTCTGACGTACTGGACACTGGCTGGACAGGCTGAGTATATTGCATTACAGTCTATCGCCCTTTATAGGCCCTCATGGCCGGGTGTAATTTACCTAAAGTCTATTGATTTATTTTGAGTTCTTAAAAGTGCAAGAAAAGGAAATTGTTTTAGTTTAGATTTTTTGGTGGATTGCTCCGGGTCATGTTGGCTGTGGGTGGTTTTGGGCTGGGTTGCGAATTGCTCTGACTCGTATAGCCTTTACTTACTGACTGCTGACTATCAAATGGGACAAATTAAACTAGGTTAACTGGGAGATAATCCATAGACATTTCTGTTGAATTAATTGTATTTGGAAAATATAAGTACTAATATGTTTTGTAATAAATATTGGGTTAACGAATATTAAGTTCCAATTGTATACTTTAAGTACCTAATATATGATCATCCACTGCGCCGATAAGACAATCCTCGTCTCACTTCTTTGGTATTAAAGGGGAAACAAGAGACGTAGAGGATTATAGTCAGTAGTTAAAAATCTTCGCAACTACAAAGAAACTCCACAACACATTGCCACGTCACTCAAAGTTTATGTGAATTATATCAAAATTGTTCCAATATCTACAGCTGAATGTGATCGCTGGTTCAGAGATTATATCTTTTCTTGGATCATAGAATAAGCTACATCGCTGTAAGTCAATTTCGATAATATCCCTTTTTTTATCAGATATGAGCTCCAAATACGATTTTAAACCTTCGTTTTAAAAGTTATTCAAAGACAACAATGGTTATCGGGAATTACTTTAATGGGGGGTTTCCCGACTTTTCTGCTTTCATTTGTTTATTTTATAAAAATATCGAGGGCTGTAGCCCATTTAGCCCCTCTCCTTGTGCGGACGCCAGTGGCCTGAAGTGACTACACCAAACAACAGAAAAGCTTAGTCAGGCTGCAGCAGATGGGACCTTATCAAACTATCTCTCAAATACGAACTCGTTAAGCCTCTCGCAACGGTTATTCGATTCGCACAAGACGGCGCCACGGAATCACGATGCGTAGCTTACAGTGTTCTCTGTTCTACCCTTCTTTCTCCCTCTTCTATCTGTCCTTATATTTTTCCCCCATGTGTTATATTATAGAATTAATAAATAGATTTGTAATTCCCATACATTTACAGCGTAATTGCCCTTACAATTTTGAGAAATCTTTACGTGATTCTGGGATTAGTCTTTCTGATTAGCCAAATTGGTTTCAAATTCACTTTATTCTCAAATGTCGGATTCAAATCACGGTTCAATGTGACTCGCCAGGAATCGTACCTGGTACTCATTTTTTACAAGGCGTCGCGTCGTTCCCGACTGGAATTAAGTTATATTGTAATAATACAAACAACCTTTTTAACAGACCCTCTATTCGTATCTCTGTCTAGTTGAAAGGATTAAGTAACGTAAAGGTAACTTCTCCGTGCATACTGCACCGTGCCACATTCAGGGGAACTGGGTTAGTGTTCCACACATTCTCGATATCGGCCATTTTGGAGGTGTTGTGATCAGCACCAGCGCCGCCTTTAACCTGTAGGTTTGCCTCCAGGTACAGACTGATTTGAAGCTGGATAGCCCCCAGAGCCGCTTAATTTGGTGACAAGGCCGGAAAAAATCCAACTTTAGATCACCCACACCGGGAATAAAACTCTTGTATCCCGCGTGGCAGTCAGACGCCAAACCGATTAGAGCCACTAATCGGGGTTAATTGGGACTGGATATAGAGTTGAAAATGGGGTCCGAATCACTGTACCATAGACATTCAGGGCTCAGCATAAATCGTTTAACTTGGATACGATTTCAGACATCATGGAAGGAATCATTAGTGACTGGGATGGATGTCAGTAGTAGTTGTATTTACAATAGGATGAGCACACTTATAGCGTAGAAAAGAAGAGGTTATTTGATTGAACAATCCGATTTGCCTACACTTAAAACAATGCCAAGAGGGGCTTATACCCCAATTCTTCAAGTGTGATATGCTCTTAATTTTAAGAATTCTGAATTCTAGTGTAGAAAAGAAGAAGCCTCAACAGCCCGATTTGCCTATACTTAAAACAATGCCAAGAGGGGCTTATACCCCAATTCTTCAAGTGTGATATGCTCTTAATTTTAAGAATTCTGAATTCTAGTGTAGAAAAGAAGAAGCCTCAACAGCCCGATTTGCCTATACTTAAAACAATGCCAAGTTCCCATAAGATTTTATTGTTTACAGTGTGTTTTTCTGTCAAAATCCCAGGAATCTTGAATTCTAGTGTACAAATGGTGAGCTCCACCCCCTCAGATTGATTCTAGAGGGGGCCGACTCAAACCCAGAAGCTTCTTGATTACTAAACCAAAAATGCTTATTTTCTCATGCAGGCAAAACTTCCCGATCAATACAATAGGACAAGGGCAGGCTGTTTCATGTTCTTTCTAATCTTTGATCAATCCCATGTCCCGGCCAGCAATAAATTATGCACGCCTGGGAGATTATATTTCTTGCATGCCAGCAGATATAATCTACACTGTGCCTTTTCAGGGAAAATTGCATGCCATCCATCATGTCATTAACTCAAAGGGAAATTCTTAGTAAAGAGAATATTGGCCTCTTTCTGTACGCCTGGGAGATTATATCTGCTGGCATGCAAGAAATATAATCTACACTGTGCCCTTTCAGAGAAAATTGCATGCCATCCATCATGTTATTAACTCAAAGAGAAATTCTTAATCTACACTGTGCCCTTTTAGAGAAAATTGCATGCCATCCATCATGTCATTAACTCAAAGAGAAATTCTTAGTAAAGAGAATATTGGCCTTTTTCATGTTGTCATGCAAGCCTGAATTGGATTCGTCTTGTTGTACTAATATAAACCCGAGTGTGTAACTTACAGAAATATTCATTGCGTATTTCTGTATTCCTGCAATGCAGAAGTGCTGTATGAGCTTCCCTGCAATAAGCAGAAGTGCTGTAAGAGCTTCCCTGCAATAGGCAGAAGTGCTGTAAGAGCTTTCCTGCAATAGGCAGAAGTGCTGTTAATTTAGGTAAGTAATATATATAAAAGCTTCCCTGCAATAAGCAGAAGTGCTGTATGAGCTTCCCTGCAATAAGCAGAAGTGCTGTAAGAGCTTCCCTGCAATAGGCAGAAGTGCTGTATGAGCTTTCCTGCAATAGGCAGAAGTGCTGTTAAATTTAGGTAAGTAATATATATAAAAGCTTCCCTGCAATAAGCAGAAGTGCTGTATGAGCTTCCCTGCAATAAGCAGAAGTGCTGTAAGAGCTTCCCTGCAATAGGCAGAAGTGCTGTATGAGCTTTCCTGCAATAGGCAGAAGTGCTGTTAAATTTAGGTAAGTAATATATATAAAAGCTTCCCTGCAATAAGCAGAAGTGCTGTATGAGCTTCCCTGCAATAAGCACAAGTGCTGTAAGAGCTACCCTGCAATAGGCAGAAGTGCTGTATGAGCTTTCCTGCAATAGGCAGAAGTGCTGTAGACATAGTTCCATAGCTTATATCAAGAGCCCCCCCCCCCCAGGTTTCAAACCTGGCAGAGTGTGTGTGGGACCTCCCTGACAGCAAAATGTTGGTATTATTGCCTTGTAATTAAGAGGCTTCTGTGCTTGAGTCGGCCCTTAAGAATTGCTCTGTGACTCTCTCATTTCTTACATCATAAACATATGATTTTTCACCTATAAGAATAACACTACATATGGTGTCATCGGGGAGTGTATCGTGGAATTCACAGATAATTTTAATGTTTGTCCTGTCATTAACCACAACTTGTTTCCTTTTTGAAGTGTTGATGACAAACATGGGTCTCTGTGCTTTGAATTCATCTGGTGTGTAATACATGTCAGTATTGCCAGTAGTGACCCTTTTGTATGCTGTAAATGCCTCATATAATTTAAGGAAATCATCCTTGGACATGTCTAAATTATAATTTTCTCTAGGAAATACCTCATTTCTGCCATTTTTAAGATAAATATTCTTGATGTTGCAGTTATCAAATTTACTTGATTTTTTTTCCTGATTATTGTGTCTTCCAGTCTGAAACAGTACCACCACAAAATCCGGCATGTCATATTGTATACTGGAGAATGAATTTGTAGCATCAAACTCATAATAGGTACCAGATGCAGGCTTCTGTACACATTGATATGTATAAAATTGTAAAGGAATTTGTGGATTTTTTAGAATATCTGCTTTGTATTTAAGAGCATAACTGGCCTCATATTCAACAACCGGGATTCTTAGCTCCATAGTCTGAATAATGCATTTGCCTTCATCAGGTAGGGTATTAGGCAGAGCTTCCCCTGTAGAGTTTAATGCACTGTACCTCATCAAAGCATTGTTATCATTGGCAGCTCTTCTAAATGTAATTCTTAAACAACCCTTCCACATAATATCTTTGTAATCTGAGAAGAATCCTGGCAACAGGCGCATCGGGAACAGCACTGTGTGGTTTTTAGATAATATTTTATCACCAGCCTCAAATACACCTATTTTGTAGTAAGAAGCCTCGGTTTTGGATAATTTTAGTGTGGCCAAAGCTGTGGAGGTAATACACGGATAATCTACTCTGTTTACAACAACACCATGTTTTCTGATCTCAATTTCAGAGAACAGATGTGGCACAAAATTATCCACCAATCTTATGTATGAATTTGCCGGATAATCGGTACCATCGAGCTTTACAACATCAAATTTGATGTATAGATCTGCTCTGTGGGGGTGTATAAAGCCATCCCCTACATCAAGATCAACCTCAATCTCTGTGTTGGGTTGATTTAAATTTGCAAATGTCCTCCTGTTTGGGGGGAATGATTGTAGCTCATAACTCTCAATATTTTCCATTTTCTTCTTGTATGTATTTTTATTTAAATATTAATCTCTATGATTGCAGTTGTTGTGGCTCCAGCAAAATCAACTAATTCTTCTTTTTCATTAGTGACCATCAATTCAATATAATCTATTCTATTATGACACACAGGAAAATATAATGTTGGGGATGGATTGTAGATGATGGGCTCCATAAATTCAGAGTTAGGTTTGAATGTTGCAATGATGCCGGTTTGTTTGTGAGTGCCTATGCCATTTGATTTGGTGATCATACCCTCGGCCACATTACAGTGAATCTTTAGAGTCTCTAAGGCTAAGAATTTAGGTATATTAATAGCAGTGTGTTTGATGGCTGTTTCAAGTTTTGTGTTGTTCTCAAAGCCTAACAGCTCTCCTATAGTACCCAGATCCACTGTTTCTATAGCAGATACAATCTCTACTCTGTGAGTGACAGAATTGTGAGTTAAAACTATACCTCTGGGTAACTGAGCATTTAGAGTGGACAGATTATATTGCCCTGGAGTGATGACAATTTTTTCATCACCAACTGCAATTTTGTTGTTGTGGTGTGTAATATTAGGGATCAAGTACATGCCATAAAATGCTCTGAGAGCTACTGTTTTGGGATACACTATGTCATCATGTAATTTGAGTTTCAATATTGAATTTTGGCTGGTGAGATGGAATACCCCCATGATGTTTTAAATACCACAAGGCTTTTTGAAAATCTTCAATTGATGGTTTATTTATTTGAGACATATATCTAAGAACTGATAAACACAAATGTCCACAATTAACATCTTTGAAATTTTGAACACGGGCATTATTGTAATAAAGATTAGCTGATTTTAGATATTTTACTAAAATTTCATGTGGAACACCTCCAAATGAATCAAACACAAATGCCTCATTTTTTAAATATTTAAGATAACAGATCCAGTGAGTGCCCTGATTTTTGTACTTATCCAAATTAACAATGCCACACTCTTTGTTGAGTGGTTGTTCTGGTAAAGAATCAGACATGTACACACCTCTAAAATTTTTGATGCCCAGTGGCTTGATTAAAGCTTCAATATCTTGGTTTGTAAGCGGCTCTTGTTTTTTTAAACTTATTCATGGCTCTCTTAACACCTTTGCCTTGTTTCTCCATGGCCAGGTTATGGCGCCTCTGCTCATCTAATTCTGCCTTATTCTTCTTGGCATCTATTACTGTTTTTTGCTTTTGCAGCTGATCCCCCAGCCAAGCTCCCAACAGCCCCGAGAGCAGCTAAGATGGCAGGGATAGTAAATATGAATCAACCCACATGTGATTTTTTTCTTGATTGCTGTAATTTTTTTTAATTGGGGGTACTAAGTAATAATTTCATACCATGGCCCTTGGCAATACAAGAGCTTTTTTTCTTGCGCTGCTTTTTGGTTAAAAGATTATTAATAGGCCCAAGAGATTTAAGACCTGCATAAGGTATTTGATACATAACACCCTTGGCCTTCATTGTAGGTTTATTATATACATATTCACAACCCCCACCCCAATTTTTGTTTGGTATTCATAGCTATGGTGGTCCCCAATGCTGCTATTTTTTCACTTAAAGAAGCATCTTTGCTTACAAATCTACCAAGTGCAGCCTCTTCTAATTTCTTGTCTGCAACATGTCTCTTGTCAAGATCAGAATGTGTGTTGTATGCTATGTCATGGTCTCTACAAGCAGCATCTAGGGGATTAACACCAGGATCACCTCTGTATAATCTATGGTCCAATTTTGTGCCTGGACCACAATACTGATAGCCTGGAATGTGTAGTTCAAATGGCAGCTTGTTTATAATATCATTAACCAGCCCCCGACCCTCAGAAATATTCCAAAATTTAGGTGGTAGAGTATTAATAATTTTTATAAGATATCCAATCCCCTTAGTGTCATTCACTATAAAATTAGACAATTTGGTGCTTATCATGTCCATAATTCCAACCTTTTCATTGTAAAAATTGTGGTTGCCAGCATTTTCCTCCCCAGCTATCACCAGCAACCTATCTACAAGTTTCCTGACATCATCAACCCACACAAATTCTTTAGGCAGGGTGTTGTATTGTTTGATTCCACTGCCAGTCTTGATCTGTGACCATATGGGCTTGATTAAATTGTTGTATTTTGCTCCACTGCTCGACTTGTCTCTTTTTTGTGTGGGTTCATTGTTCTGGTATAGAGCATCTGATTTTATTAATATTTCTTTGTAATACTCATAATCTTGATCTGTATAGCTGCCAGGTCTCTTCCTAGTCTTCAGTTCCCACAATCCAGGTGTTCCGAGATACTTAACAAAACCACCTTTTTCTCCAAGATGAGATTCTGAATATACAATTATATCATCTCCCATAAATGTTACTCTGAAATTGCCAATTCAATGTATAATGCTACCATCACGCTCTGTGTCAGCATATAAGCCAAAGACCTCATCTTTGTTGTCTTTAGGTGTGCTTAAATATTTTTGAGCAAGAAGACCCAATTCAATAGGATCCTGAGTAGCTTCAATTCTTCGAGGACCAACAGGACTAGGTGTATGAATACTGGAAAGTGGGGTGAATGGATAATCTAATATGTTTCTTGCAGCTACAGGTACAAGCTCTGTGATCAAATTTTGATTTTGCTCTGTAACAGTTTTGATATTTTTACCTAATTCACCAATAGCATCAATAATAGGCTGTTCTGTGCGCTTGTGTTGCTCATAAAAACCTCGGTTCTCTGATTCCCATCCCTTAAATCTTTTTACAAGATAATCTCTTAATTTAAGATCATCAATGATTGGCCTTTTCATGGTTATTTATTTATGTTTCAATGTCTAGAAAATTGTTGATTTTATTTCTATATTTACCACTATTGGGTTTTCTTGTCATATCAATTGTGACAAACCCATAACTGTCCTGGTTCCAGCACTTACTGCAAATCTTGGAAAAATCATTGTAGCTCAAGTCCCCACCTACATATTCATCATGTATGTGTTTGGGGTTGGTATGATCTTGATGAAACACACATATAAAATTGCTGTTGTCTCGGATCAGCTGCTTCGGTATTTTTGAAAAAGTCTGTGCCAGGTAGAAGCAATCAATATTTTTGTGTCGCCCCTGTGTAAAGAAATTTCTAACCTTGTTTTGATTATCCAGTATAATGTCATCAAACACAACAACAAAATTATCGAGACATTCATGGAGTGGCTTAACATCTGGTTCAAAAGTGGCTATATCAAATCCATCATATAGCTTCATCAGCTGCTGATATTTTAATTGTTCCAAGCTCTTAGAGAAGACATACAAGTGCCTGTTTTTCCAATCTAACCAGTTGCGTGCCAATAAAAAATTATCAACCATTAGTGTAGTTTTACCACAAGCAGATGGCCCAACAATAAGACACCTAATATTATCAGGCAGCAATTTTCCATTTCTCTTATTCTGCTGTTCAGGTTCTGGCAGCCTTTTTATAACATCCCAGGTGTTCATATTATCACTTTGTTTGCAACGATCCAGCTGTGTTCTGGGAGTCCTAGCCATTTGACAAGTAACTTGTTGCCTTTTCTGCGGATGATTTTTTCTATGAGATATGTGTCAGGCTATTTAGTTTTGCTGAGCTCTTCTTCATAAAACCTTCCTTTGAGAATTTCTCCTCGGTGGTCTTTTATTATATATGTGTTAAGGGTCCCAGGTTTAACTTGAACCACTGTAAATAATTCAGTGCTCCAGTTTCTTGTAAAGCCTCTTTTGAATAAGTGCTTATATTTGCTGATTCTTACTTGATCACCCACCCTGTATTTGGCTTTTCTTGTTGTTGGCTGGTATCTAGGATAATAAACAGTACTGATTTTTGCTCATCAGATGAAGTTACTTCGGAGGGTTTCATGTTGATTGTGGAATGGACAGAGTTGTTATTTTTTTGTAGAAGTTCTGGAAGAATATTAATCCATTTATAATTACCTTGAAGTGTGAATTGTTTATACATATGATTTTTTAAGGTTCTGTTGAATCTCTCTACAATTGAGGCCTTGAGATCACTGTAACTCGAGTAATGTTGTATTGCCTGGCTTTTAATAAATTGTTGAAACACTGAATTATAAAATTCTTTGCTATTATCTGTTTGCAAATAGCGCGGTGATCTTCCACTCTGATTGATGATTGTCCTGAAGGCTTCTGTAACACATGTTCCAGTCTTGGATTTGAGTGGCACAGCCCAGGCAAATTTTGAAAATGTATCTATGATAGTGAGTAGATATTTGTAGCCCTTGTTGATCTTGTCTAAGTTTTTCAGCTGTCCACTTGCCATCTCAATCAAGTCGCTCTTCCATAAATCATCTATGCCCTTTGTGACTACTGGCAGTCTCTTATAATTATGTCTGGCTTGTCTGTGTAATTCATCAACAATAATTTGTCTAGACATAATATGTAAACAAGAATATTCCAACTATGGGGTGTTCAGCAGCTGATACTACAGGATTTTCTAAATATAATTTGTCCCCTATTTGTATTTTAAATTCCAGAGAGCCATCATCTTCAACATATGCTGTTTCTAATGTATTGGGATCTGTAAAATCCTCTACACTGGTGATTTTCACTTTGTTATCAGCATTTGTTATTGATAAGGTAGGGTAGTGGTGTGCCTGTGGTTGTAGCCAATATTTGATCTTGATTGGTCTAAGTTACAGATTCAAGGTGCTCATTGATGGTCCTAACAACATCATCATGGCCTGGCTTGATTTTTATGTCCACAACAAGTTTCTTGTATTGTTGCACAATTTCTTGTAGCTGGGTGGCAAAAGATGACAAAGCATTTGCTTGATTGGATCCCATGGTCCCTAGCTGTTGCTTGATATTAGCTACAATTTGCTGTAAATTTTCAGCAACTGCCAATTTTGAATTTTGAGCAGTAAGATCATGGACCTGTCTTCTGATATCCTCAAACAGGGCATGCAGTTCATTAATATGTTGATTGGTTGGTAGAGTGGCCACTGTCTGAGTGAGTTGTTTGATCTCTGTCTGGATATTCTTGATATCTTCTGATTTCAATATGCGATTCACTGCTCTCTTAATATTTTTAAGTTCCTGTGATGTAGGCAGATTTGATACAGTATTTTGCAAAGATTCAAGTGCCAATTTCACATCCTTTAATTCAGAAGCATCAACCACACCACGCATAGCATCTTGGAGCAGGGCTATATCTGCCTGACTGGGTGTTGATTGTTGTAAAATTTCAAGCTTTGTTTGGATATCATCGATCAAGTGATGAAAATGAGATAGCTCAGATTCAGTGTTGAGGTTTTCAAGCTTTGTGATCTGTTGCTGGACACTGACAAGGGTATCTACAATCCCAGGCAATCGGGATTCTAGAGTTTCTTGTACATTTGTCAAATCACTTTGCACTGCTGCTATTGTACCCTCAAGATGGGTTATGGTACTTTGAATTTTTCCAAAATCTTCATATGTTTCAAGTTGCAGCTTAATGTTTGCAACACTCCGAGTTATTGCACTCAAAGCATCAGAAGATGGCAAGTTGTTCATAAAATTTTCAAGTGTCTCAATTTTTTCTTTAACCTCGGCTATGACATTGTTCAGAGGGTCCAGATTAGGTATCTCCAGTGATTGAATCTGTTCCTTTAGAGTGGAAATCACTAGATCAAAATCTTCTTGTGATTTTATGCTTTTGACAATTGTTTGGAGCTGTGCCTGGACATTATTTATTTGCTCTTCCAATTGTTGATTCAATTGCTCAGAGTTTGTAGCCTGGGTCTTAAATTTGGCTTGAAGAGCTGCTACAGCTTCTTCTAAACTTTGAAAATTATCTAATGTGGCCAAATCAGTATATTTCTGAAGCAATAATTTGAGTTCAGAATCAATTTTAAAAAAAAGGTCCATGCATTGTGATTGCAAATTTTTAATTTCTAGTTGAAGACTGGTATTCAGTGTGGTTTGTAAAGCCTGTAAATCACTTCTTAATTTCTTGACTCTGACATCAAGCATCAGAATCTCATCACTGTGATCTTCATGTCTTGTATGGCCAAATATATCATTAGGCATTTTTGTTTTAGCGGTTATTTATTATTGAATATCTAATTCTTAATTCTATAAAAAAGGGTATAAGCTTGTCATATGATCCCGGGACCTCAATATATAAGCAGTCACCAGCAGAAACAGTATATACAGTGCCAGAAACCATGTTTGAGTGCTTAATTCTATAAATATTTTTCTCTATTGAAATCTTGACACTACCCTCAGGGGTTGTAATAAATTGTAATTGTCCACCTACAGGTAATTGGTAATGATTTAAATTATTGTTAAAAATGTACAATGTTTTACCTGTTTCATCATCAACATCTGTAAGTATGCTGTTCAAATGAATAATTAACAAAGCACTTAGTTTAGATATTATATCAGAAGAGGGTTGTGGTGTTGGCATGTCCATAATAGCCTGTTTTTTGAACCCAAATAAGTTCATAGGCATGTTTATTTATTTCGAATCATGCTCTGTAATTGGGCATTGATTGCCACTTTTCAAATCACAATGACCCCATGGTAGAGTATGTATGCCACATGATAAAATGCATCTCTTATCATCATGTGGGTCCAGAGCCACTTTTCTTACAATATTTGTAGTCAATAAGTGATCCACACTCTGAATTCTGCATTCTGATGTTCTGATTAAATTCTGGGATTTGAGACAATCTTCATAATCTTTAAATTCAAGCTCTTGGTCTACAGTTACTCTGCCAATGCCCTTGGCCTTTTTGGCAACAACACCGCTACATGTTTCAAAGCTGTACATCTTGGCCCTTAACCCAGCAAATGCCACAATAACATCACCAAGTGTCTCATCTTTTAACTTGCCAGGCACCTTTTTGTTGTGGGGTTGAATTCTTGTATGTTCACTGTTATCAAAATGTTCAAGCAATTCAGGCTGTGACATATCTTGATAAACATCTTCTGTCTGAATATCAAGAACAAAACTATCTGTGTCCATGTACATCAGTTTTACACTATCCTTATAAAAAGGCTTCAACACATCATAATACAATTTTAACATGTGTAATTTGGCCAATTCCAATATCACAGCCCCTACATAAATAGGTTTATCAAACTTAATCTTTGTTTTTTTCATGTTGAAGAATGCCATATTTTCATCATAAATTCTTCTATAATTGAAATTAGGCTTTGCAATCAATTTTTTGCTCAGGCTGGGGTCAGTAATTATTTTAACATCAATATGTTTTCTGACATTTTCAATGGTTTTGCCATATACAGAATTGACCATCAATTTAAACAAAGATTTATCAAATTGGCTCATTGCAGATGTTCGAAGCTCTGTGTTTGTATCAATATATGGTTTCAACCATCTTGAGTGCCTGAACCTCAAAACTTTGCCAACTTTGTTCACTTGAACACCATGATTCATCAGGAACTGGAGGTTTTTGTAATATATGACATAATCCTGTTTTGGCTCTAGAGTCATCATCAATTTCTTTTGTTTAGAGCCAGGTGAGCACTTAACCTCAGGAATTGTGGGGCAGATCAGAAAATGTGTTGTGTAAATCATCAGGAATTGTCAGATCAACTCCTAAGAATAGGCCATAGTCACTGTCATCAAAATCCTTAAGATCTTCAATATTAAAATCTTCAACCCACTCAAGCCCTGCATATGGGAGTTTATCCATCATAGCATAACCATAGAGGCTGTTGGCATCTACATACAGTATATAATTTGATGGCAGTGCTGGATCATAATCAGGATTATATTTGTTATTTGCTCTGGCATATCTCTGAGAGCATTGCACCATGCCTCCTCTTATACATTGCTCCATAGACAGATACATCTCCTGATCCTGGATCAGGTCCAATTGCATTTTAGCGTTTAAAAACATTGCAGCCCATGCTAGGCCTGGGGCACTGTAGAAATACATTGGATCCAGTTTATAATTTTGCATGGAAGATTTTCTGAATGCCTGAAGTATATCAGCTAAGAGGGTCACATCAAGTTTTAAATATGCCTTGTGATAATAACCAAATGTCTGGCATTTTAAATTGTTCCACATCAACTGGGCATGGTGATAATCTTCATCAGTGATTCCAGATGCTCTGATTTTGCTGTAAAACTCATGTTGTGGTGGCAGAGAACACTCATCAAATTTAGAAAAATCTGTAACATAATCATATGGATATACGCCCTTCCGCCTAATTAATTTCAGGTCCTGATTTGGAAACAAGGCACATGTGATTTTGAATTGATCATCAGATAATTGAGTGGCCAGTGTAGCCAGGCTAGCAGACAGAATTCTGTAGGAATCAAGAAATCTTAAGTGAATAGGAACACCATTAACTTCAATTTTCTTGCTAATAGCAATATATTTCTCATCATTTTCAGCTAAAATATTTAAATTCTGCTTGTCAAACCCCTCGTACCTGATCAAATGATGAAAATCATAATTGGATGCACCATGGCAAAATATGGGGACAAATTTTGGTCTCTGGATCTTAATATTACAGCTATTACACAGGGCCATTAAGAATTTACCATCTGTATGAGAATGGTGATGTACCTTGATATTTATATCTGAAAATTCAGAATCACATACCGGGCATTTTTCTGCATTATTGAAATCTTCAATCTGTTTCTCTGTTAAAGGCAACATGGGTTTTGATTTTAATAAGACATTAGATGCTATGTTATGGCACTCATTTTCTATTCTATGTGCAAATTCTTTGATGGCATCTGGTCCCATGTATAAATGTGGTTCACTAGCTTCACCATCCCGTATAACTATATAACAAAAACTGGAGGGTTCATGTAATTGATATGATGAAATTGAAGATTCCTCAGGGTCTGGGCTACAGAATGCAAAAGGTTTGAGATTTGATTCAAAATCACAGACTATATATGCTGGGTGTTCCAACAAGGCTTCAAACTTTTTGAATTTTGCATTTTCACTTGGCATTGGCATCACCATATGAACAGGTTTATAGTTGCCACAGTATTTTAAATGTTCAATTAACTTGTTTTTAGCAATTTCTGCATTCACTTGCCGAACCCCATTCACCATTTTTTGACCATCAAATACAGTTAAACATCTTCGGCACAACTTGAATATTGTCTTAGATTTGTCTAATTGTTTTCTGACTAAAGCTTCAAGACTGTGTATCAGAGTGTAATGATATGTGTCATCCCCTTCAATTAAGAGCAGATCAATCGGAACAGCAGAATCATCATCAAATGTACTGATTCTGAGAGGTGCTATCAAGCAATTGCCACGGCCAGTGGAACAAATAAATACATTAATAGATAATTGTTAACCATTGATATCCCGGGCCTTTTTTTCAAATTTATCAATATTCTGAACAGACATTGGATATTCTAAACATTCCATTGCCTCATCAAAATCGTGCTCATGTTGTTTGTAATAACTTATTCTCTGAGGATTCCTTGAAACTGGAAACAAAGCAGCTAAAATACACCACAAAAAGCATTTCTCATCATTATTTTCTATATTAACCACGGCTTTTTTGTTTTTAATATTGGCAGGTAATGGCAGATATGTAGATCCTTGTAATGGGCTGAATTCAGAAATATTAACATAGAGCTTGTGTGGAGAACCGCAGAGGCTCCATCCAGACTCTTTTGCTGCAAATTCAGAGTGTTTAATATTTAATTGATCTATCAAACTGCTTATTATTTTGTCTAAATTTGCATTTGAATATACAGGTACAGTTTCTGTTATGTGGGGCTGTGTAAATTTTGTGCCATTTGGTTTCTTATATTGTGTAAACAATTTGAGGGACAGCTTATAAGAGCCATTTTGTGCATTTAGAATTGCCTGCACATCAGGATTTACACTGTTCAAAAAATTCTTAATACCACATCTTGGCTCTGATACAAACCGATAATCCCTAAGTTGGCCATTAAAACTGCTATGGATAGGTGGTGCATAGCGTGGCTGCTTTGCCGGTCTAGCATTAACAGGTGTTTCATGCTTTCTTTTCAGACCAGATGTAGATGGTTGTGGGGGCAATATTGATGACTGTACATAAGAATTACACTTGTGCCATTTGTAATATGCCTTGCTTAATATTTTATGGCATCTTGGACACATTTTTGTGGCCTTTCTGCATTTCTTAGAGTCACAAATATGCCGGTGCCTAGACCAATTAGAACTAGATATATTTTTATTACACTGATTGCAATATTTTTGTTTTGGCATTTTTATTGTTTATTTATATAAAATTTCTTGGTCCAAAAAAACAGAACTATGCCAAAACAATTATAACAGCAGTTAGTGGCTGAGCTGGTGCTTTTATACCCAGACAACAGCAATAACTAGGCTCTGGTGATCCCCAATATAAAATAATTTTGCTCTATTATGCTGTTGTACAACACACTTTACCAGGTTTCAGATCTGGGAGCTATCAGTTGTATATCAACTAGCAGTAATTATTCTCAAAATCTCACGTGTGGAGATATTATTTTGCCACATGTATTTCAATCTCATATTTTATCAAGACTCAAACCCGAGCCTCTTGTTTACAAAGCAACAATATTAACACTTTGCAATCAGGGGAGGCTTCACATTTTATCAGGACTCAAACCCAGAAGCCTCTTGATTACAAGGCAATAAAAACCATGGGGCTATGCACCATACTCTACTGGGTCTCAGAACCCAGGAGCTATGAGCTTTATATCAATGTACACATGGCAGAATCAATCTGAGGGGGTGGGGCTCACCATTTCTACACTAGAATTCAAGATTCCTGGGATTTTGACAGAAAAACACACTGTAAACAATAAAATCTTATGGGAACTTGGCATTGTTTTAAGTATAGGCAAATCGGGCTGTTGAGGCTTCTTCTTTTCTACACTAGAATTCAGAATTCTTAAAATTAAGAGCATATCACACTTGAAGAATTGGGGTATAAGCCCCTCTTGGCATTGTTTTAAGTATAGGCAAATCGGGCTGTTGAGGCTTCTTCTTTTCTACACTAGAATTCAGAATTCTTAAAATTAAGAGCATATCACACTTGAAGAATTGGGGTATAAGCCCCTCTTGGCATTGTTTTAAGTGTAGGAAAATCGGATTGTTCAATCAAATAACCTCTTCTTTTCTACGCTATAAGTGTGCTCATCCTATTGTAAATACAACTACTGATGTCACTTCAGTTTACCTTTCTACGTATTTCTTTAGGCCATGTTTGAGGCAACAGCCAACTGGTTCCATCAGCACTATGAGGTAGAGGTAAGGGACTCGAAAAAGCCTCTTACCAGTGGCGTCGATTAGGGGTCGAGGGGTGTAGTTGCCCCCACCCACCTTTTCAAACTTTTGTCCCCGCACTATGCTAAATCTTATGTACCAAGGGAAAGTAAATTGTCCTTGCCCCCACTCCCACTTTTTACACCTTGTACCCTAATTTTGGAACCCAATCGCCGCCACTGCCTCTGGCAGTCGCTTCGGTTGGTTGAGTGGTCGACTCACGATTTCGAAATTGTAATTTAAATTGATTGATTGATTTAGTTTATTTTACTTCGCGTTTTGTGCCTCTTGGCTAATTTGCGAAGATGGGGATGAGTGATGAAATGATGAATGGACATTCACAAACAACTAAGCCCGACCGGGATTCGAACCCTGGACCCTTGGCGTCGCAGCGCGATGTGTTAACCACTCGGCCACAGGGTCGGGCGAAATTGTAGTTTAAAGGTTCGAGTCTTGATCAGGACATGTTGGTTCATTTGTGAGTGAACTTCATATAAAAATCATGCATCATTATCGATACAATTTCTTTTTAATAGGTATAAAATAAAAGAAATAATTAGAAAATAATATTAAATATATAACACAACATTAATAAGGTGAAACCGTTAATTGAATTTGATATTCAAAACTACGTAATAATCTACTCCTGCTGACGTCACACTTCAAATCGCCGAAACAAGTATAATGGACCCACCTGTATATTACTACCTAACGACACGCTGGTTTGAAAACAAAAGAACAGCGAGGGATCCACAAGAACACGGCAACCGAAAAGGGAGTCCAAGTATAGATTGTATTTGCGTTTTTCTATTTTAGCGACACGTGAAAGTACAGAGGATTGAACTTACATTCACAAATATCCATACCCAGGCCGGGATTCAAGACCGGGTCCCCTGCCGTCGTAGCGCGATGTTCTAACCACTCCGCCACGGGGGAGGTGGGGCTGCAACAAAATGAATATAACACGAAAGAAGTTTCAAATGTAAGTTGCAACAGCATATTAAAGAGGAAATATTTTGTAAAGTTTGAAAAATGTACAAAGTATGTTTCTAGTAAGGTAGGAAGAATAAAGGAATATGTGATATATTTTACTGTACACGAGTTACAACTGTCTGTCAGAACAAATGCACTCGTCTTTTACAACGACATGCTGACGGGAAGAGATTCCAAAGAAAAATGTCACTGAATCAACACAGAGACGCAGAGGACACATTGCTGCAATGTTACTACCTCATAACGTCACTCGAAGTTTCATAATCTTGTATATGAAAGGCTGAGAAATGGTTGGTCTCAACCTTGCCTGCAGCCTGCGGTTGCCTATCGCAAGGATGAAGTGTTTCGAGGCAACAAGGTGGTAAAAAGGGTTCTTTATTGTATCCCGCGTTTGAGACAGGGGATCGACATCCACACACGATATTTAAACGTGACTGTATGCTTGCTTTTGGCGCAGGTGGAACTCGTATTTCTCGTGCTTCACTGCAGGCAGAAAAATCCCGAAATAAGAAAGGAGCGGAGTCCGGTAAAAAAAAATCGCAAAAACGAAAGGCTAATTATTGTCAATGAACTTGGACGCAAAGAAGCACCAGCAGATTTCTTGGATGACGTGGAAGTCGAGGTCAGATGATTGGGTGGTTACAAAGGATGAGATTTAGAAAACGTTTTCTTCTTCGCTCCACTCGCGAAACAAACATTTCTGTAAACTTCACATCAAGTTCATACTCTCTACTTTCAATTAAATATTTATTCAATTATGCCTTATTCAATTAATATTGAATTTGTTTGAGATGAAAGATTCTATTGATATTTCCATTAAAAGACACGATTTTATTCTTGTAAATTTACTGTACTGGATCTCTGAGAAATTAACACTATCAAAAGGTAAAGTGCTCCCCTGTGCTTAGCACCACGCCATGAAGGCGTATAGGGGGTGTGGGGGTAACGCCCCACACTTTCTTGATCCGGTCGTGAGTGCGGGTGATGTGATCAGCATCATGCCCCTGTCCCCTGTTATTCGGCGCTGGGTGGGCGCCGGGGCCGCTTCCAACGTTAGAAAATTTCCGGGATTTGAACCGGCCGGGGATCGAACCCGGGATCTTGAGCATGGTAGTCAGACGCGTTACCGCCTTTTTTTTTTTATAAAGGAAATACTCCCTACACGGAGGTATCCCCCACAATTCACTCTTTTTCTCACTTTTACACTTTTCAATTCTTACATTTTTCTTTGTTTCTTGTCAACTGGACGAACACAAATACCCATGCCTTACCCGGGACTCGAACCCAGAAACCGACTGAGCCACCGCGGCCTTCTAAAATTAACACTATTGTCATTTTAAAAAGGAATGAAATAAGTGACTTTTTCCTTCGCTCTCTTTGTTGAAATATAGTAATTCGCAAAAGCCACGTGATGCGACCTCCTCCTCCCCCAAGCAAATAATTCCAACAAAGGTAAAATTTTAGTTAAGTGGGGAAGTGGCTAGCACATCGCGCTGCCATGCCAAGGGTCCAGGGTTAGAATCCAACTCGGGCTTGGTTGTTTGTGAATGTCCATTCATCAATTTCATCACATCGTCACTCATCCCCATCTTCGCAAATTAGCCAAGAGGCACAAAACGCGAAGTAAAATAAACTAAATCAATCAATCAATCAATCACATCGCGCTACGACGCCGGGGGTCCCGGGTTTGAATCTCGGCCAGGGCATGATGTTTGTGAATGTCCATTCATTAATTTCATCATGTCATCACTCATCTCCATCTTCGCAAAGTAGCCAAAAGTGGTACAAAAAGCGAAGTAAAATAAAGCAAATCAATCAATCAATCTATTGTAGTTGACTGAAGGGTATCCTAAATCTGATCACGCCCAGGGCGCAAGGATCTTAACAGCTGTATTGTAAGTGACATTTCAGAACGTTGAAAAAGGTGAAAACTTAGTTTCAGCAATATTTTTTTAGGGTCGCTTCAGTAGATTATAGTGCACACTGAGTGTGCACAGAAAATATGTAGTGAGTGGCTTTGCAAAAGTTCTGCGGACACTGCCTTTGCGTAAGCATATTCTTCCTTTCCTTAGGTGAAGACAATACAATAATAGCTTAATGTAGCTTGGAGAGGAAAGAAATACGCGATAAGACAAGCTGCCCGTGTCGCTTGTCGCTCGCGTATTGCTCGAATTGGGCTTTTATAATCCTGTTGTCTCAGTCCATTGTTCGCAGTGAATGTTTAGCTTTAGAGAGATTTCACACCTTGTGACAAACGACAGACGACAAGCGACACGAGTCGCTTGGAAACGAACCCCCAGTAATCAAGTGAACCTTTCCAACAGAAGCGACAGAACAAACCGCACGTTCCGCTTGTAGCTTGTTTGTCGCTCAAACTGGCCCGTTTTCTCAATACCGTTGATGGTGTCGCTTGTCGCTTACAGCTTCTGTGTGAATTCTCCGTATCGCTTGTCGCCTGTCGCTTCCAGCTTCTCGCTTTGTAAGGGAAATTTCACACTGAAGCGACAAACGACACGTAACAGGCGACAAGCGATTAACCACTTTTAGTTAATCGCGGCGATGAGTCATGATCACATGAAATTGATGAAGGGGCAGTCACAAAGAATATCCATGCCCACGAGTGACTCGAACTCGGGAACTTTAATGACGGGATCCAAAATCAAACACTTAACGCACTTGACCACATTGGCCATCGAGCTGGCACGAGTTTCTTTGTAATTCATCCACAAAGGGAGGAGGAAGTTTATCTTTTATTGATGGATTACGTTTTCCCACGACATTAGATTCTAACCTTTTACAATGTCTAGAAGACATATTTCATTTTTTTAAATTAAAATATATCTGAGTTACGGTTTTCTAAACACAAATCACTTCAGGTAGAATATTTCTGCAGTTTTCCCATAGTTTGTGGACAGTGAATTACGTGGGAAATGTTGATTTGAACAGAGTGTCCACACTCATCTTGCCTACGGTCCCATCAAATTTATCATTTCATCATTCATTTTTAATGTTGCGGTTACCATAAAGACGTAGAAAGCGACGTCAAATATCAACAGCTGCATCCTACATATACTAGACATATATAAATTATTATGAACACGCCATTATAAATAACGAACATCTGTGGAAATTTGAAGGTATGAAGGATAATAAGTGTTGGTGGCGTAGCGAAATATTTCATACGTAAAATTGCATTTATTTTCCCACAAGCAACTTTAGATTTCAATGTAGCGTGATTACTTTTTGATATTTGATACTTGATGATAGTCATGATTATTTTTGCTTGATTTGTATAACGAAATTTATTGTTATTACGTGCTGTAAACTTCTTCATATTATTGCCTAGGTCTTATTCCTTGCTTTTTGCCTAATACCCTACTGTAAATGGTTGATAGAACCAAGATATGTACGATTAAAACTTAATACATTTCCCGTAAGTTTGCCTTGCTACGCGAGACTCGCAAGCTTGACATACCTCTTGGTCACGTCAGAGCTTGTAGCGGCTCCTGGCCAATGGCAGACCGCTGTGTATCGGAATGCTCTTTCTATAATACTCTATAATCCTTGGTCACAGTATTCCAGTTCCATCTGGCAAGGCCGCGCCCAAAACTCGTTGTCTTTTGCCGAACTTTCTGTTTAAATGTGTGCATTCAAAGTAAAAATATAAAGAAACAACATACAAATACTTACGCAGGGATATTAGCATTGATACTCGTATATGCGTATAATACATTTTCCTATATACAAGACAACAGAGAGAACAATGAATGTACCTTTGGTAATGGTCCCCACCAGGAAACTTAAGGGAAGGAAAAAACCTTGAGTTGAAGATATTGATTTCTTTCCTTTATGACAGTGGCATAGCAGACGTCCCCGCAATGGTGGTCTCTAAGCTCCTGAAATTTTATACAGTGTCGCTTGTTTTTTTTTTTAAAAAAAAATACGAAATAGACAAAATGCACGTCAACAATGACAAAATTTGATCTCGAAATTCACTGATGTGGGCACTAAATACACACGATCTATGTTTTTCTTGTCGGTGAACGCCGCTCGGGATCAAGTGATGATAAAATTTGCTGACTGCACCAAATTTAACACTCCTAAGCAACTAGCAGGTATATATTTTTTACAATTATAATTCTAATACTGCCTACGTTGTTAGGTTAGGAGGGCAGGTTTAAGGCTCTTAGGCCTTAGCAGCCAATTTTCGCGACGTGTGCACGTTGCGTTACATTATCTTCTCCCATCTCTCTTATCACTACTGTGTGCCTGTTATTTGACATTCTGATATTGTGTTCGGTTTTCTTAGAGCTTTTCTTTCAATCCTCGTTTTTTGTTGCATACAACAATGTGCATTATATTCAAAATGATGGACAACTTGCCTACTGCTGCATTTGGAAACCGGAAGTAACAAAATTAAAGTAATTGAATAAATCTATTTTTGTGTTGGTATAATTGTTATTTTCGCTTGTTGATCCCTAATCTTTGCGGAGTCTTGTCCAGACTTCGAGGTGCCAAGCGTTCTTCTCATGCCTGCTTCCCTCTGAAGCTCAAATGCTATGGAAGAATAAAGCTCTGAATTCAAAGCATTTAGAAGGAAAACTTTTAATGTTAATTTTGCATTTCATTCTAATGATGTTAATACAAATAAATAAACTACATAAACATGTGTAGAATTATTTCAGATCAACAACTTACTGCTCAGGTAAAGAGCTAAAGATTTGTTGCAAGTCCGCTTTTAGAACAGATAAACTAATCGGGACTGGATGGGATCCGAACTATGTGCCTCCACCTGAAATCCAATTCGTGACCCCTTGCTTACAAAGCTTGATTATAAAGTGACAGCGTTCTTTGTCCACTATTAATATATGTACAGAAAAATGTCAGCACTGGGAAAAATACTATATTACTGGATTGTAAGAAGAAGTGAAAAATAATTGTAAAATTTAAGAGAAAAAGAAGTTACGAGGATTTACGAATAATACAGCTGTCCTAAATGTAGTTAATGTTTTGTGCTTAATAGGTTAGATGAATCAGGTTAGTTAAATTGACTTGAGCTTTATTTCAAACCCACTTTATATATAAATAGGCTAGTCATTGTGGACCTACAATTTAAAGTTAAATCATAACACTATGTGTCTCCATCGAACACAGGACCCTTGATTACAAGGCAAGGACGTTCCTCCTACACCATCGGGGAAGTAACTCCAAGTTACTTAGGGACAAAAAAAATACTACACTAACACGAAAAAATACCTAACTTCACAGAAGTTAATACTAGCATGTTCCTTTCTTTAACACGGAATTAGCATTAGTCGCAGCCAAAGATCTGCTGCTTATACGCTCTCCTCATAACAAACTTCAATAAAAAATTAAAACTGGAATGTTTCTCTTCGTCAAATACTGGACAGTCTGAAAAACAAAAATGCTAGATCTAAATTTTACTTCTAGTCCGTCTTTGTTTACGTGTAGAACGCAAGGGTAACGTTTCAGGGTTCGAATCCCAGAAAAGCATGCATTTGTACTTGTATTTTGTTGCATCATGACAAGTCACTAACAGTTCTGGGTTGTAACGATTTCATTGACTTTCAGTTGGATAATTACAACCCAGAAGAGCCAGTGACTGTACAAATGGCCCAGTTCGATATTTCAACGGCAGAGTGCTTCTACTGCTTGCACAAGTGGGTGTTATCTGCTGCAGTAATCGTCAAG
The DNA here is from genome assembly GCF_977018435.1 of Lepisma saccharinum. NCBI lineage: Eukaryota > Metazoa > Arthropoda > Insecta > Zygentoma > Lepismatidae > Lepisma > Lepisma saccharinum. Next base: position 87,973,196 of record NC_139239.1, read on the forward strand.
TCGTTCCCCTTCTTCCACTCATCGGGCTGCCAGAGTAGTGCGTAAGAATTATTTTGACCAGTATCTAATTTTCGCTCCAGGCTACAAGCAAGGTCTAACAAAATAATGAGTCATGCGATATAACATGACGATTATTATTAGAGATTATTTATGAATTGCTCTTGCCCGACCCTGTGGCCGAGTGGTCAAGTCTCGCGCCTAGCGCGGAACAGGTAGGTCGTGCTGTACGAGCTCTGTGCTTTGAGGAAAAGTGAAAGTTCAGCGCGATATCGGTACGTACGTGTGGGAGAGGGTGTGCTGTTGAACTGTGCTAGTGAAGAATTGGACAAAAGTAAAATATAGAATGGATCGCGAAAATACGATACAAATCAGTTTTGAAACGGGAACTTTGAAACCTAGTCCTTTGGAAGTACATGAATTTATTCATGATAAATTCAAACTGAGTGTGGATGAAATTGCAGCCATACAAATTCCCACGACGATTAAATGTGTATTTTTGAAATTAGTGCGTCCGGGAAAAATGAGAAAAATATTAGAAGAAAATACTGGTGAAGTGAATTTTTATTATAGTAGTGGAGCTGTGACACAAGTGAAACTGAGTGATGCGAATCGAATTTTGAAGCCGGTTCGAGTGTTTAATCTTCCTTTGGAAGTGCCAGAACGACAAATTCGTGAAAAACTGAGTGAATATGGGACAATCGATGAATTGAAAGCAGAAACTTGGAGTGACAAATTTAGGTACAAAGTGTATAATGGGGTGCGTCAGGTTTTGATGGCAATTAAGAAGCCAATTCCCTCCTTTGTAAAAATAGGCCAATATACGGCACATGTAGTATATAATGGTCAAATCCCGACTTGTGAATGGTGTGGTAGTAGTGATCACATGCGGTTTAATTGTACCTTACGGAAACCAACAGTGTTCAAAGTCATGGGTCGTGCAGTTCGGTCCTATAGCGAAGCAATTGCACCGTCTACATCTACACACGAAGATATAAATGTGAGTCAAAAATCAGCACAACTGAATGTGATAGAAGGGCTTCAACAGGGAAAACATATACAGGAAGAGAAAAATATTCACAAGAATGATCAACAAACTTTGACCAAGGAAGGAACTGAAGAAAATATGCAAGATCAACCAAAAGAACCTGTGTTAAATGTTCAACTTACGCGACAAAGTGAAGAAATGTCCCTGGATACTATGGAGCAGAAGAAGGGTGGACCACTAAGACGACAAGAAGACATAACTAAAGTGCAAGAGGAATCGAGTGATGAAGTGCTACAGAGCAACAAGGAGAGGAAGCAGAATCAGACCAAGCAAAAGGACTTCAGACAAGAAGCTGAACAGGAAAAAGATTCGGAAACGGATAGTGAAAGTGGAAGTGTCCAAAGTAGTACGGGTCGTTCAGTTTCCGGCTCACAAAAACGACCAAAGAGTATAAGGAAAGTGTCAGGCAGCAATCGGACGAAAAGACGATCATTGCGACATGTAAAAACAAATGTCCAAGACATGGTTATTGATCCAAGTCCGATAGGCCATGAAAGTTTGTGAATACTGGATACAGGTAATCACTTTAAGATTAGAAAATAGTATTATTTGGAATGAATATTTTTATATGGACTGTCAGAAAGTTAATGATATTGTATTGCGTGGTGGTAGATATTTATGGATTAAGCTATACAAAGGGAAGGGGTATTTCCTCCCCCCTACAAAAATAATATTGTTAGTGTGTTTGTTAATTTTTGGTGTATAACATTAGGGGCATATAAAAATAGTGTAAGAACTATTACTCTTAGATGGGGCAAAGGTGGAAGTATAAGTATTGGGAATACCCAATCCCAAAAATTTTGTTCATAGTATTTATGATGACGACCCTTCGTTTTGCTACAATAAATATAAACAAAATGAAATCCCTTACAAAACAGGCGGCGTTAGAGGACTTTATTATACAAGCATCATTAGATATTGTCTTTCTCCAAGAATGTGGACAAATGAATTTCAATTTTTCCCCAACGATAAGAGTTCATAATAATGCAAATTTCCAATCGACAGGAACAGCTTTGTTAACACGTAATACGGTTCCCCTCACAAATGTGGTATGTCATCCTAATAATAGAATCATATCAGCAAAAGTTGCAAATGTATGGATATATAACATATATGCTCCATCCGGGTCACAGTGTAGAAAACAAAGGGATGAGTTTTTTGCGCAGGAAGTTGCTGTTGAAATGCAGGGTAGGAGAGAACACATAATATGTGGGGGAGATTTCAATTGTGTATTGTATCCGCAGGATCAAAGACCTGGATTTAACACGTCGAATTCATTGCAAAAATTAGTAACTGGCTTTAACTTCACAGATGTCTGGAGTGACAAATGTTTTGGGCAGAGGGGTTTCACGTATATACGTGACAATTGTGCATCCCGTTTGGATAGATTTTATGTCACCCCCACATTACGTCAGAACGTAAAGTCCATCAGTATAACACCTACATGTTTTTCAGATCACAGTGCTGTCATTATGATGATAAATGTGGACATTCCAATAGTCCCGAGAGGGTACGGTTGTTGGAAATTAAATGCTTCAATTCTTAATGAGAAAAATTTCCAACAAGCATTTAATGACCAATGGTCGAGATGGATAACACACCGTCTGAGGAGGATAGATATAATCCGCTGGTGGGAGGAGATTCTCAAACCGGTATAAAAAGATTTTGTATCAGTTACTGTAAGGAACGGTCGAGAGAGTGGACAAATAAATATAATTTTTACTACAGGGTGTTGCGTGAACAAATTCAGCAAGCAACAGACGGGAAAAAAGTGCAAACTGAAGTCAAACGTATACAAGCTGTATTGTTAAAAATGACTGCAGAAAGGCGTCAAGGGGTCAAAATTCGTAGTAGACTTCCTCATTTTGACAACGATGAGGTCGCCTCTATCAGCCATGTAATTCATGAAAGAAAAAATGCTAAAAGACAATGTATTAGTGAAATATTTGATAATGGGGGAACAAAGATCAATTCAGCCCCTGAAATACGTAATTGCATTTATAATTATTTTGAGCAACAATATTCCCAACCAGCGTCACATAATGGAGCTTTAATGGATGAATTGGCATCCGAATCAGAGGTTTTTACAGATGAAGAAAGTGAAAACTTAAACAAAGAATATACAAGTGAGGAAGTGTTTCGAGCGGTTAAGGTAGGGCAATCATTTTCAGCTCCTGGTTGGGATGGGATACCCAATAAGTTTTATCAAACCTTTTGGAAATTGATGGGTCAAACAATAACGGATTGGATAAATGCAGTGTTTAGCAAGTATCAAATGGGTAAATCTTCCAATACGGGTATTATAATTCTAATCCCAAAATGTCCAAAACCAAGCGAAGCTGGTCATTATAGACCCATCACCCTCCTTTGTACGGATTATAAAATATTGGCGCGATGTATGCTTGGCAGACTTATGCCTTATGTCGACAAATTAGTAGGAGAGGATCAATATGTTTTTGGTTTAAATAAGAAAATCACAAATGTTTTACAAACGATGCGTGAAATAATTACATGTTATAGACTACAGAACAAAAACTCTGAAAATGCTATATTAGCATTAGACTTTGAACGTGCTTTTGACTCGATAAATCATGAATATCTATTTAACGTTTTGCAGGGCTACGGTATACGTGGACATTTTCTTTCAGTATTTAAAAGTCTTTATAGTCATGCAACAGCAAAAATTCAAATAAATGGTTTTCTGACAAAAGAACTCTATATTTATAAAGGTGTAAGGCAAGGAGATCCTTTGTCGATGTTAGCGTTTTGTATTGCACTGAGACCCATTCTGTCTGAAATAGGCCGAAAAGTTCAAGGAATTAACATACACTCTACTGCCATTAAGGTGTTAGCGTATGCTGACGATGTTACTGTATTAATAAATGAACAGTCTGATATTGATGAAACATGTCAAGTATTACAGAAATTTGGAAAATGGTCGGGATTAAAAATAAACCAAGAAAAATCGTCAATTTTGAATTTAAATTTGGTTCATTCTCACTCGCAGCGAGGTAATTTTAAGGTTGTACAAATGATACGTATACTAGGTATAATATATACGCACTCTATCCAAAGTATGATCCAATGAAATTATGATAGGGTATTAACTGGGGTTAAAGCGATATTACAAACAAATAAATTTCGCAGCCTTAGTTTACAGTCAAGGGTGACCTTTGTACATGTCTATGCACTGTCAAAGGTATGGTACATGGCAAAAATCCTCCCACTACGGAAGTTAGATATAAATAAACTTAAGAGTGCAGTAAATTGGTTTATTTGGAATGGTCAGATATTGAGGGTGAAACATGTATTACTTTGTTTGCCTTTTGCCGAGGGAGGAATGAATCTTGTGAATATAGAACTCAAATGCCAGGCCTTACGTATTCAAGCTGACACGCAGACATTGATTCAGCATCCACTCAGCCTCACAAGTAAAGCTTTGAGAAGTGCTTTGGACTATATTTCACTAGAGGCTCCTATTGATATTACTAGACTGGTAGACACTTTATGGTATTTTAAGTCAACAATAGTGGATATTAGTTATGCCCTATTACAATCTCCGATATTAACAATACCAGTGACATCGGAAACATATCGCAGACTATGTAAATTAGAACAACCAACATGTAAAATTATTGAGCAAAATCCCAGAATGAAGTGGAGAGAAATATGGAATAATATTCAGGCTCACCATCTTACATCACGAATCCGATCAGCATGGTATATAATTGTCCACCAAAAATTAATCACTGGAGAGAGACTCTATGATCTTAAATTAATAAATACGCCAATGTGTGCCAAATGTAATGTATCTGATAGTTTAGTCCATAGACTGAGTGAATGCCAAATAATAGAAACATCATGGCTTTATATAAGGAAACTTGTGAGTACTATTTGTCGAACATCAGTGTATAACATCTCTGTAGATATTCTTTTATATCCAGCTTTTGAATATTACCCAAAAACAAAACGTAAAAGTGTACAATGGCTCCTAGGACATTATGCCTATTTCCTATCGACATATCGGCAACCAGATTTTAATATACAATTTGTAAATTACCTCCATCAAGAATACCACAGGATACCTGACTGTAAAAGAAATAGATTGTATGCTAATTTTCTTACTGTAATGTTTACTTGCCCAATGAGTTGAAATGTAAATTGCAAATGTAATGTAATAAATTGCAAAATGTAATAAAAAAAAAAAAAAAAAAAAAAAAAGTGGTTAGCACATCGCGCTGCGACGCCAAGGGTCCCGGGTTCGATTCCCGGTCGGGCTTGGTTGTTTGTGAATGTCCATTCATCAATTTCATCATTTCATCACTCATCCCCATCTTCGCAAATTAGCCAAGAGGCACAAAACGCGAAGTAAAATAAACTAAATCAATCAATCAATCAATGAATTGCTCTTTTGCAAAGTGAAATAGTTTTCCCTTTCGCTAAAGTTAACAACAATGAGATAGCAAAGTAAAGAACTATGAATCAAAACAAAGATAATAGCTAGCAGACAGCGTTTGCCTTTCTTTGACGCTTTACTTATGAAACTGGCCTGTGATCGAACATTTCGTTCCCAGTTTTTTTTAAATTTATTATTATTTTACAAATATTTTTTTAAATCTTGTATTTACAAGGACAAGCAAAGAAACAAAAGTAAGAATGTCTTATTTCAAATTGTTAACCGCCCTGAGCCAAAGGTTGAGAGGGTTTGAAATGCAAAAGTTAACTTTCGTACTTGGTTATTGGAGAGAACGTGCATAGTATTAATATAACGAATGGTTTGTCCAATGAATGTATAATACTTGTAATTGTGACAGACAGGCGGAGGACGAAAATCCCGTGGATACAACAAAACCAGAACTGCATATCCAGCCCAAAACTTGACAAATTGAAATTAAAAGTGCGCAAATGTAGAAATATTATGAACCAGTTATTGGTCCATCATTTCCAGCTGAATTGTACATTTAAACATCTGTCGTAAGTGACTTATGGAAAGTTTCATCTGCACATTATTTTGCACAACTCTAGCTTTACAATTCTACTTTCCTCTCTATAGGTATATACCATGTTCGATATCCGGTAAAGGGACATAGTGGTTCGGATTTTATTTTAAAACTGTAGGTCCAGTCCCGTTTAACCTATCTGTGCATAAAAGTGGACTTGAAACTATACGTAAAAAAGATCCACAGATATGCCGACTTCCGTACGGAGTTGTTAGGAGAGTTTACGACGCCAATGGTAACGACATCTGTTTTCTTTGTGAGTGTTCCTGCATCAATTTCGTAATTTCATCCTATCATCACTCATCTTCATCGTTGCGATTAGCCAAAAGTGATAGCAAAGCTATGCAAAATAACAAAATCAAATCACACACAAACAACATACATACAATGAAGAAACTTAGTAGCAGTAAAAGTTTTGCATTTCAGTTCACAATTACGTATGTTTTACATTGAAGGCACTTTAAGTAATGTTTTGCGATGGATCCAAAATATGTCTGTTACTGACAGTCAATTGTTTTTTTCCTCCCTTCCGTACAGCCTTCACCCGAGTATCGAGACGTCGCCAGTTTCCATCAATGTTTCGTCGACAAAGGCTTCAACAACGATAAATATCACATCTCTACTTTCGATGCGTAAGCTTCATGATTATACTGTTTAGTACTGAATAAAGGTGACGACCATCTGTTGAAAAATGTTGAACATTTTGGCAACGCAGAGGCAGGATTACATGGTAAAGAGCTCATTGCGTCAAGCAGGCTCTGGCAACTCCCTTACAGTTGACAATTTTGCAACAGCGCCAGTGAATTTCTCATCTTGCTCAAGCTCTAACATCAAAATCAAAATCATTATATCTACTTCCGTTAGGTGGAGTTCGACGTCTAATCATACATCGGATAATTCACTTCCTTTGCTGCTGATACGTTTTTGCCTTTCAAGTAAATGCAGTATTGATTGATTTGGTGTTTTAAGTCCACTTTATGCACAGTAAGGCAAATCGGGACTGGACCTAAAGTTTAAACCCGAAATATTGTGTGTCTCCATCCGGTATCGAACTCGGGGCCCCTTGATTACCACTGCGCCATCGGAGAGGTCCAAGTAAATGCAGGAAAATCAGGCCTTCTGTAAGAAGCTAAGAGGATTAAAAACGTTTCTGCTCTGTCCCTCTCCTTCCTGCAAGATAGCGATAAGAAGTGCTTGCTTCTTTTTTCTTTTCGCCGAACTACATTGAGTTAAACATGTCAAATGCAGTACAAGAAAACCTGTGACCGGTGGTTGACTGCGGACGGAGTAGATAGTCAAAATGTTACAAATGGAACATTGGACCTATCTTTCTACATAAAACTACATTACTCTTTCAATTAATATACTTTAATTTCTAACTTATCCAATTTATCTTCCAGCCGGACGCTCATTTCTTTCATGGTTCGTTTACTTTCCTCCACATTCTGATACAACATGTCAAATTTTTTATTCTACTCTTGCCTATCCTCTTCTCTAAATTTAAGCTGCTTTCGCCTATCATCTTCTCTAAATTTAAGCTGATCTTGCATATCCTCTTCTCTACTCTGCTTCATAAATAACAAAAGTGTCGTGACGCTAACGCTCTCTTTATTTTCGTCAGTTAATTTTTGAACACCCTGTGCACTGTTACTTTTCGTTCCTTGACATTTTCCTTTTCTGACAGTGCGCAGCATATCTTGCAAGAAAACATTTCTTCTATATGCAACTCAAATTTCGTAAATTCTTCTTCGCTCATTCACGCGCAAGATTTATGGTACCACTTTAAAAAAAAACAACTACATTCTATTGCTCCCTCATAAGAAAGTTCATTGCCCCAGCACTCAAGTATTTTATTCCAGCCTATTGCGGCTGCTTCGTACTGAGAAGGAGAGATCGACGTTCGAACCATGTTTGTACCACTGACCTACTTATCGCTAGCTCGCTAATCCCTTAATCCCGTACAGCTGCAACGAAAGAGCCTGCTCACCCGATCAAACTGTACAGCTTTTTCTCTTCACTTTCTTACGTCAACACAAATATTTTACACACAAATAATCCTATCTCAACTTATTATTAACATATATTCATATTTTCAGTCACTGATTGACGCATAGTCGTAACGTAATTTCCTGAAAATATGGTGCGAAAAGATGAATTCCCCCATTTATAAAAGTTCGACTCTATTGTTGAGTGTGTTGGTTGATCATACACTTCGGGTTCGAGTCCCGTCAGCCTGGACGAGGCTGTTTGGGAGTGTCTCTTCATCCATTTAACATAATCAGGATTCATCGTCGTGAATTGCCAAAAATGGAAGAAAAGCGACGTAAAATAAATAATAAATATCAAATACAAATGACTTCTTAAAAACACTGGCCTGGCAGACGACAAAGCTTCGTACTGTCCATAACTGCACAAATTAACCTAACAGTCCATAACCCCCACCCCCCAAGTCCCTTTCGAACAGGGAATCATTTCGTGGGCTTATAACTGAACAAAATATAAGACATAAAAAAGAACAAAGTAGGTTTCAGGGGTGACCAGTGGCATAGCAGCAGCTCCCTCAATGCAGGGAAGGGGGAAGCCTGTCTATGCAGTAAAGTACAGCTGTTCCCTGTGCATTGCGCCATGACTGAATATCACGGGAGTATGGACTGTGGAGTTATAGGACATAATATGATAAGATGACCTGATTACTTCAACAATTCTATGCTGTCTCTCTTTGCCCGAAAAATATACGCAGTGTTAGTGGTATAGGTGACTTCGCACACACCGCACTGCGAGAGAAGGGGGCCCAAGCCTCAAGACTACATTCCGAGATCGGAAAGTGAAAGAAAGAAAATAATTATGATGATAAATTGAATTCAAGTTTCTCCGATTTGAAACACAATTCATTAAATACTTTTGAATTTTGCGTACGTGTTATGTGTGCCCATATTTCTATTATTCATTTAAATTATGGAACTAATTAGTATCTTAATACATGCTATTTATATATCAAGTTAAAACATCATGACACTGCTGAATGAGTTGAAAAGTGCTTAGACTTAAAATGTGCTACGGGGACAAAGAGCAGGCGATTGGTTCACAAGCCGTTAACATGTGCTGTTCCCGAACAGCGATATCTCATTATATCTAATCATCACGATCTCTTGCACAAACACTGCGTCATAAAGGAAATAATAAAGAAAGATTCCGCCGAACTACTGTGCAATTAAAAATTATGGCTACTCGAGTTTGCTCTCGAATTAAAAATTAACCAGTTAACTTATTGAATTGTGAGTTAAGCTATAAGAACTATTTTTTTTTAATTATGCCTTCAAATTCTTATCCTCGTGAGAACCAAATAAAATGCAGCTTTTTTTGGTGTTTTTCAAACTACACTCTCTTTGAGATTCTGTAATTAAAAAACTTGTGGTCCAATCGTGACGAAATTTAAATACGTAGCTCTACTGGTTAATGTTTTGATTGGAGCTCAAACTCGAGTTTCCATAATGTTTAATCCGACTGTAGACAATCATTCCCTTTCAGGTCAATTGCCCTCAAATAGTAACAACACAGAGAAAACAGGAATGGCATAGTCTCCCCCCTTTCCGTACTTTCAAGCGACAACCCTGGAATCAGCCAAAAACGGCGTCACCCACTCCCTCCCCTTCCTTGACATCTCCTAGCCCACAAGCAAGAAAAAACAGCGTCGGAGATCCAATTGCGTACGTGGGCTAATGTTGAGGGTCTCAAACAATTACCAAAATTCTGGTTTGAAGGATTGCATTAATACTTGTTATACAAAGTATAACTAAACCTAAACAATAGACTCGATAATATGGAGTAATGGACATCGTAATTCTAGCTTCAACATTTTATCATTCCACATCATTGTCTGGATTCATCCACGAAATAGATCGGTGACGTAAAATAAAAAAAATAGAAATAGCTATATAGGAAACATTTTAATTGAATAGGTCGCAAATTCTTTCAAAATAATGTGACGTGTAGAAATGTTTATATTACAATCGAAGCAAGCAAGAAATATTTTTTTGCAAAATTGAGGGTAAAACAGGCAATTTTGACCAACTATTTACTCTAAAATTGCATACTACAGTAAAATGTTGTTAACCGTAAGAGGCTGCAGTAGTGTAATTGGATCGTTTCTAAGTCATACTTTGTAGGTATGCATTTGTAGCCTCTTTTTTTTATCAATTGAATATCAGTTTTTGACATATTTTGACAATTTTTTGTCGATGTTTTAGCGTTTAGCGATGTTTTAGTAAAATTTCCCTTTTTTCCCACTCATACTTGGTAGGTATGCATTTGTATCCTCTTTTTTTATCAATTGAATATCAGTTTTTGACATATTTTGACAATTTTTTGTCGATGTTTTAGCGTTTAGCGATGTTTTAGTAAAATTTCCCTTTTTTCCCACCTCGCACTTGTAGGTATATCACGCAAGATAGTATAAATTGATTGTTTCAACGCAGCACTTTGTAGGTATCCTCTTTTTTATCAATTGAATATCAGTTTTTGACATATTTTGACAATTTTTTGTCGATGTTTTAGCGTTTAGCGATGTTTTAGTAAAATTTCCCTTTTTCTCCCACTCGCACTTGTAGGTATACCACGATCTTACGTGATATAACTTAACCTATTTATTTTTTTTTTCGTGCTAAACTACACGAGAGCCTCTACGTGCTTTGACCTACTTTAGAGTAGACCCAAATAGAGAGTTCTGAAACATCAAGTGGGGTTCACCAAAACCTCAAAAACTCACTTTCTCTCCACGCTCCGCGCCTCATTTATTGCGCTGACGATGTTTCGCAGCGAAGAAAACAGCACCAAAACATCAAAAACTCACTTTACTCATTTGGGGTTCCGCCTCGAAGTGAGGCTCGGTGAGGCTCGCCTTAATGGTTTTACGTGATATAACTTAACCTATCTTACGATTTTTTTTACGATCTTCAGTGATATAACTTAACCTATCATTTTTTTATTTGCGCAATGAACTAACTTATATTATATTTTATATAACCTAAAAAAATGTGTTGATTTTTTTTAGTATGTTTCTCACAACGTTGCAACGTTTAGAAACTCGTTGATTTTGTTTCTGTATTTTCCGTCGTTGGGTTTCCTCGTCATGTCGATCGTCGCGAATCCAAAATCGTCACTGTTCCAGCAAGAAGAGCAGCGTTCCGAAAATTGATTGATCAACAGGCCGTTGAGTTTAGATAACATGGAAGGTAGAAATTCATGATCTGCCGTGCGGTGTACAGTCTCCATTGTTTGCTTTCGGAAACCAAAGAGATTCAATGTCCTTGCTAGTTATTTATTGTGTATGTGATAATTTGAGACAGTTAAAGTTTAATTTTATTGTAGTTATAGTTATTTAATTTTTTTTTCATTTGCATTGCCTACAATTTTTACTAATTTCTAAACGATAGTGTCCCCATGGCAACGTGTGGATTCCACAAGACAAAATACATCTTTTATCGTCATGCGGATCTAATGCTACTTTCCTAACTTCGTTTGTTGTAATCACGTGGTCTACGCTTTGGATTCTTTGTTCTATACTTAGTATCGTCGATTGTGAGTAAAGGCAATCGATGTAATCGTGGAAGGTGAGTTTGTTCTCCACCGTATTTTTGCCCACACCTTTTGCTTTCTTCGTGACGCTACTCTCTGTTCTCATGGCATACATCTTCGAACGCAAACCCGCGAACTCGACAATAATATCACCGTTACATTCATCTTTCAGTTTACCTAAGACTTTTTTGTTAAGGGAAGGAATCCCAAATCTGTTGGGTTGAGGATATGCAGAAGTATCGAAATACTCAAGCATGGAAGGATTTTTTATGTCTTCATAGAGGTTAGATGTTTGTACGCTGTAAATGAAGCTGTCGGTGTCCGTGTACAAAAGTGATATCTTATCATTGAAGAAGGGTTTCATCACGTCATAATGAAATTCGAACATGTAAAGTTTCGACAAGTCGAGAACCGTTGCGCCAACGTAAATTGGTTTTCTGAATTTCATCAATTTTATGTCTAGATTCAAAAGTGCCAAATTCTCCTTGTAAATTTTTCTCGACTTGAATCTAGGATCGGCTATCCACTTCCGACATTTATTCTTATCGGAAATTAATTTCACGTCTACGTGCTTTCTAACATTCTCCATGGTCTTTCCGTACACCGCATTGTTCATTAATTTAAAGAAGTCCTTGTCTAAATCGGAAGTGGCAGCTGTTCTATGTTGTGTGTTAGTTTCTATATAAGGTCTTAACCACGTGGAATGTTTAAACTTTAGTATTCTTGTAACATTTACAATCTGAACACCCTTCCCAATCAAAAACCGGAGATTCTTGTAGTGGACGACGTATCTCTGTTTAGGGTCCAATGTTAACAAAAGCTTGTCTTGAACCGAGTCGGGTGGACATTTGATTTCGGGAGTCGGAGGCAAATCCGAAAACGTGTCGTGCAGGTGGTCGGAGAATTGGAGATCTACCTCTGCGAAGGAACCACACTCGCTATCGTCGAAATGAATAATGTCTATCGAAGTGGGATCTAACCATTCGAATCCCCCGTATGGAAGTTTCTGAACCATGGCATGTCCGTAGAGATTATTAACGTCGGCGTAGAAGTTGTAATTCGATGCTCGATTTGAATCGTAATCTTCTTTCATGTGTACGTTATTAGCTTTTGTATGTCTCTGTACGCATTGCACCATTCCACCTCGTATCCCTCTTTCGATGAAAAGTAACATGTCAAAGGCCGATATCAGTTCCAGCTTGACCTTTGTCTGGAATAACATTGCCGACCACGCGAATCCCGGTAGACTGTAGAAATAAGCTGGATCTAAATTATAAATATTCGTTGCCGTTTTCCTGAACGCTTGAAAAACATCCGCGAGTATAGTCACGTCTAATTTTAAGTATGCGTCGTGGTAGTCTCCGAGTGTCCTACATTCTAATTTATCCCACATGAGTTGCGCGTGTTGGTATTCTTCGTCCGTGATTCCTTTCTCTCTGAGTCTGCTGTAAAATTCTCTTGGAAGTGGGAGAGCGTCGTCGTTAAATTTAGAATTATCACTAACGTATTCGTAAGGATAAATCCCTTTACGTCTAACGAGTTGTATGTCTACGTTGGGAAAACTAGCTCTAGTTATTTTAAATTGATCGTCGGTGAGTTTGTTCGCTAAAGCATCCAGACTTGCAGAGAGAAATCTATACGAATCCAGGAAGCGCATCTCGATTGTATTTTTCGTTCCCGGAATCGACACTTGCTTGCTGAGACTAATGTAGCGTTCTTCATTCTCGGCCAAGACACCTATACGTTTCGGATCGTAGCCAAGATGTCTCACCAGGTGGTGAAAATGATATCCGCTTCCGTTGTGAAAGAATATGGGGATGAATTTAGGTTTCTGGATTTTAAGATTGCACGTTTTGCAAATTCCACCTATGTAGTTTCCGCTGAAATGATCGTGGTGGAATATTTTTTTGTTCTCATCAGTGAAACTTTGATCACATACCGGACACACCTCAGTGGAATTGTAATTTTGAAGTTCATTTTCAGTTAAAGGTGCCATCGGTTTTGATGTAAGCAGTACGCTACCAATTACCTCAACCTCCTCCACCATTTTTTCCAGGAAGTGTTCGATTACATTTGGCCCGCGGTATATATATGCTTCATTTATTTTATCACGTCGCACAACAACATAGCCGAAACTATTAGGTTGATGAAGCTGGTACGGCGTTGTGGAGGAAATTTCAGGATCCGGTTCGCAGTAGGAGAGTGGTTTCAGGAAAGACTCGAAATCTGCGACGATGATTGCGGGATGTTCCAACAATGCCTTGTGCATTTTGAATTCTTCGACTTCGTTCGTTTCGGGCATCAACATTCTAGCCGGTCTGTTGTCATCGCAATAAATTTTATGTTCGACAAGTTTATCGATAGCAATTTGACGAATATGAAGATTTTGATGATCACGTCGGTCACGATCGTCGAACGTGGTAAGGCATCTTGGGCAAACTTCGATGCAATGTTCATACTTGGTAGTTTGACTTCCAACCAAACGTGATAGAGAACGAATTAGCGTGTAGTGATGAACATCCTCGTTTGAAATTAGAAGGAGATTTATTACACGAGCATCGTCATCGTCGATATCGCTTATCCTGACGGGATGCACGAGATATTTATCTGACGTGAAGGAATATACATTAATAGCGATGCGTTTTCCTTTGTTATATATATATATGCGAACTTTGTTATATCCGACAATGTCACCGGGTATTCGATGCCAGACATTACACTTTCAAACTCGGACTCGTATTGCTTGTAATGATAAATCCGTTCTGGATTATTTGACCAATGAACAGGATGCAGTCCAGCCAATATACACCAGAGGAAACACTTGTTATCGCTGTTCTGTATATTTAACACAGCCCTCTTGTGTTGAGTGCTCGGTGGAAGAGGAACGTAGCTGGATGCACGAAGAGGCGAGAATTGGTTCACGTAAACAGTTAACGTGTGAGGACTTCCACACAGAGACCATCCCGACCCTTTAGCCTCGAAATCGTCATGTTTCTTAACCAGCTCGTTGGAAACTTTATAATAGAATTTGTCTAAATTTTCGACGTCAGCAAAATAAAGTGTCTGGTTTTTTGTACGATGATAAAAAATACTCGTTGTGCCATCAACTTTCTCGTATTCGGAAAACAGAACAACGTATAGTTTTATGGAGTTGTTTTCAAGTTTATCTTTCAAAATATTTAGTACAGATATTTTCGTTTCATCCAAGAAACTAAGGATGTCACGACCTGGTTCTGACTTAATTGAAAAATCCTGGAGTTGGTCGTTGAATGCAGATCTAATTGGTTTGCGTTCATTAGATAATTTAATTTGCTTGGAAGTGGAAGCTTCCGTTTCTGAATTATCGATTTTCCTTTTCGATGCTTGTCCGGTCGATGGTTTGCAAATTTTGAGGTGTTTACTTAAATGTGCAATGCTGATCATTTTTCCGCATCGAGCACAAGGCTTAGAAGGTAACGAACGATTAATTCTCGAACCTGTTTCGCTACATCTTGCCCTGTGTACCGATAAATTGTTCCTTGAGATTAGCTTCCCACAAGTAACACATTCAGTTTTATCATTTTTACGATTGAAACTGGTGGTGGATGCCATTGCTTTTTCGAAAATCACAGAAATCAAAAAGTCTAGTATATAGCGATACAATTTTCAGGTATGTTATTTATATAGAATTTCTTGGGGTGAAATAGAAAATGCACGATCACGTCAAAATTCAATCTGGTCGAAATTACTATGAAAAACCACGTGAAACACCTTTGAACTTGAAATAATAGATAGTCTGTAGCTTCAAATAAAGTTAAATACCTATTTTTTTTTTACAAAAACGAGGAGCGCTGCAACAGGACGTCCGTACTCTTCGGCTGCTCTCACGAGACTGACTGATCTGCAGTGTATGCCGTCTTATATAATAAAAGCGCGGACCGTATTGAAAACACCTGTAATAATTAACCAATCAGAAGACGCCACGTTAGATATTACTCATCACATTACGTCATAACTTGTTGCAACATGTTGTGTAGTAGTTTACTCCCTTATAGTTAATACAACGAAGGGCATTAGATATGAGTCATCACAATATTACGTAATAACTTGTTGCAAAAACGTTGTGCAATAGTATACCCTTGTAAGTAATACAATTAAGTCATCACAATGTTAGTTACATGGTTCTAGTTAGGATGATGATTTTTTTGGTTTGTTGGATATGGGTTGAAGAAGACTATTTGTTG
Organism: Lepisma saccharinum; assembly: GCF_977018435.1. NCBI lineage: Eukaryota > Metazoa > Arthropoda > Insecta > Zygentoma > Lepismatidae > Lepisma > Lepisma saccharinum. Next base: position 87,989,038 of record NC_139239.1, read on the forward strand.
TAGTGACCAGAGTATTGTTTTTTTTTTGTTTTTTTTTTTTGTGTTTTCTGTTCTCTTACGAGAATTAATATAGGTTGCCATAGAACCCTCCAATTCATGACTTAGGAAAAATCTGTTTGCGGATTCATCACGTACGCCTATACGTGAGTAAAATGTGAATAGGACCTATGTTCGGAAATCAAAAATGGCGACCGGAAGTGGGATTATCTTGGAAACGGTAAGACTTAGGAAAAATCTGTTTGCAGATTCATCACGTACGCCTATATGTAAGTAAAATATGAATAGAACCTATGTTCGGAAATTCAAAATGGCGACCGGAAGTGGGGTTATCTTGGAAACGGTAAGACTTAGGAAAAATCTGTTTGGTGATTCATCATGCACACCTATATGTGAGAAAAAGTATGAATAGAAGCTATGATCGGAAATCCAAAATGGCGACCGGAAGTGGGGTTATCTTGGAAATGGTAAGACTTAGGAAAAATCTGTTTGCGGATTCATCACGTACGCCTATATGTGAGAAAAAGTATGAATAGAACATATGCTCGGAAATCCAAAATGGCGACCGGAAGTGGGGTTATCTTGGAAACGGTAAGACTTAGGAAAAATCTGTTTGCGGATTCATCACGTACGCCTATATGTAAGTAAAATATCAATAGAAATTATGCTCGGAAATCCAAAATGGCGACCGGAAGTGGGGTTATCTTGGAAACGGTAAGATTTAGGAAAAATCTGTTTGGGGATTCATCGCGTACGCCTATACGTGAGAAAAAGTATGAATAGAAGCTATGATCGGAAAGCCAAAATGGCGACCGGAAGTGGGGTTATCTTGGAAACGGTAAGACTTAGGAGAAATCTGTTTGCGGATTCATCACGTACGCCTATATGTAAGTAAAATATCAATAGAACCTATGCTCGGAAATCCAAAATGGCGAACGGAAGTGGGGTTATCTTGGAAGCGGTAAGACTTAGGAAAAATCTGTTTGCGAATTCGACGACTGCAAGATCAAGAACGTTTATCTCAAGAATGGCAGGAACGAAGTGTTCCCGCGCGAGAATTACAACCTCGACATGACCAAAGATGATTATCTAAAACTTTACGAAGCTTACACCGCTTAGAAGAGAGTAACAGAGGGAAACGTGGACATGTACTACGCACCAAGCGAATTCAAAACCCACAGGCCGATGTTCGTCATCAACACCACAAAAAGGAAGCAGGTCGTGGTCAACGATCGCACCAACATCTAGGTCGTCTGCGAGTTCCACAGTCCATTGCCCGAGGATACCGTGTGCAGCGTCATCCTGATCGCAGAGAAGTCTTTCGCGTACGACGTGAAGAATGAGAGGGTGACGGAACAGTTTTAAAAAAAAAATCGTAAAAAAATTGTCACATACTAAAAAAAAAATCAACACTTTTTTTTAGGTTATATAAAATATAATATAAGTTAGTTCATTGCGCAAATAAAAAAATGATAGGTTAAGTTATATCACTGAAGATCGTAAAAAAATCGTAAGATAGGTTAAGTTATATCACGTAAAACCATTAAGGCGAGCCTCACCGAGCCTCACTTCGAGGCGGAACCCCAAATGAGTAAAGTGAGTTTTTGATGTTTTGGTGCTGTTTTCTTCGCTGCGAAACATCTTCAGCGCAATAAATGAGGCGCGGAACGTGGAGAGAAAGTGAGTTTTTGAGGTTTTGGTGAACCCCACTTGATGTTTCAGAACTCTCTATTTGGGTCTACTCTAAAGTAGGTCAAAGCACGTAGAGGCTCTCGTGTAGTTTAGCACGAAAAATAAATAGGTTAAGTTATATCACGTAAGATCGTGGTATACCTACAAGTGCGAGTGGGAAAAAAAGGGAAATTTTACTAAAACATCGCTAAACGCTAAAACATCGACAAAAAATTGTCAAAATATGTCAAAAACTGATATTCAATTTATAAAAAAAGAGGATACCTACAAAGTGCTGCGTTGAAACAATCAATTTACACTATCTTGCGTGATATACCTACAAGTGCGAGGTGGGAAAAAAGGGAAATTTTACTAAAACATCGCTAAACGCTAAAACATCGACAAAAAATTGTCAAAATATGTCAAAAACTGATATTCAATTGATAAAAAAAAGAGGATACAAATGCATACCTACCAAGTATGAGTGGGAAAAAAGGGAAATTTTACTAAAACATCGCTAAACGCTAAAACATCGACAAAAAATTGTCAAAATATGTCAAAAACTGATATTCAATTGATAAAAAAAGAGGCTACAAATGCATACCTACAAAGTATGACTTAGAAACGATCCAATTACACTACTGGCTGCTGGTAGATCAGAATGTAATCTTGATTTATTTGGGGGAGGCAAATGGTATATCGCCAAATGCCGTGACGATATATCGCTGACACGATATATGTTCTAAAATATCGTGACTATATATTGCCCAACACTAGTAAGAACTAATAGCCTTGAAGTAAAGTTGGAAGTTTAATTCAAATATAAACGAAAGAAGGCAAGGAGAGGAGATTTAAAATTGTAAACAGATTTAATAAAGGATTCAAAGGTTCGTAGGTAAGCGAAGATATGTGGCCCCCGAGAAAAGTGAGTTTACACTGGATATAAAGCAAAGCAAACAGCCCGACTATTTATTAAAGTTCTTGAAAGAAATGGGCCAGAGGAAAAAGGCCATCCTTTTGGCTGGTCGCAAATCCGAGTTAACCAATTTTCAGGACCAAACTTGAAACCAAAGCTGAAGAAATGAAAACAGACAGTTTCTGGATCAGCGCTTCTTTCAAATATTCATTGCCGGTAATTGCGAAGATAAGGGTGGATGGAAATACGATCAGATTGATGAAGTGACAATCAGAAACCTATATGGATGACACAACCCAGGCACCAGAGACCCGTTAGTCTGATAAATGCAGTTCACGACTCCAAGACACACATTTTGGCGAAGTACAAGATAATTTCGACAATATTCTTCTTATTCAATTTATTCGACATAGCATGCAGTTTTTCTTGCATAACAATTGTATTACTGAATTCTAATTAGATTTCTTTATGTGTAAATATTTAGCGTACTACAAACTGCACGAGAAATTACGCTACTGGTTTTATATATAGCCTCATTAATCAGTTCCTCAGCGAGGGGGGGGGGGGTGCAAAACTGATATAGCAGTCACCGTAATCAAGATGTCTCGGACTCGATTTTCAGTGGCGGCACATATAAATAGTATAAATACCGTCACAATAATAGCAAAACCTGTGCTAAGGTGATAATGCATACCCATAAACCATAAGGTAAAATGGTTTCTGTGAAAGGGGGAAATGAACGTATGACAATTAAGGTAACATTGTCCAGATAGGCAACTGAAACACCCCTTAACACTCACAAATAAATTAGTCTGCGCTTGCATATGTGTGTGAGGGGAAGGGATAGGGGAGCGTATAGTTTTGAATTCTATTACCCACGTGTTTAAGTGACATTTCAGAAGCTGATTATCTTTTCCCCGGCATCATGAAACATGACCTTGAGACTGCGTATCGTATCGTTAAGTAAATAACGGAGAAAAGGTTGGTAATTGGACGTTATTGATTGTTTTGGTGTAGTTCACTTTTCTTTTGTGTCACTTTTGACTAATAGAGAAGATGAGGATGAGCTCTGGATTTCTCCCTATATTTAAGTCGCAATTAGTCATCATGCACAGTTTTTTGCTCCACAACTACGTAAGTTTGAATAGAAAAGAATAGTTACAAGGAACACAGACATATGCTAGTAAAAAAAGCGTGATCTCGGCGCTTTACAAAAGCACGAAAAACATGTTTTCTTGGTAATTAACAAATCACCCAAATGTTTAACCGCTACGGCCACTAGGCCTAACTACAGTATAACAAAGCGTCTCTGGTTCAACTACAGTTTCTGCCTCGATCAATACTCTCATCATGGGAATTTTAACGTCCTTTCTACAACAAATTCTTTTCTCAAAAACCACGACAGTGCAGTTATGCAACGTGCGTGTATAAATTTTAGCCACAGAAGATCCTACATGTGTAGGGGTTCGAGGAATAAAGAGTGTCTGCCAAATGGCAACCGTTACCGAGAAAGGGGAACGGGATGGATAAAGCAGCGTTTAAACCGAATGTTACCTGCAAACGTTATCAACCTTTTGTTACCAACACGGTTAACAACAGATGTTGTCAAAATGTTGGTAGCCATAACACTACTTTCACTTTACTTTTGTTAATAACTTTTGTTAACATTTTGGTTGCAAGATGCCGACCGTGGAGGACGTTGTACTCTCTGTGGCAGCATGTGTCATTTTGTCGAAACAGAGAAGACCGAAGATTCTGGGTGAGACCTTCACTGCGGACAGGAGCTAATTGTAGGGGAAGTGCCCTTTGATCTGTACCGACTTCTAGTGGATAACAACATTTCTGTTTCCAACACGGGAAATCTGTTGAAAACATGAGATGTTGATAAGAAATTCACAAGCGTTTTTCGAAATATTAACGACAGTTGTTGGTAACATGTGTAAGCAACCCCGGTGTAAACGCGGCTTAAGAGCATGGATAAATCCTGGAAAGTTTCGATACAAAGTTTGTTTTCCAACAGTTTTGTTATCCTGAATTGGTATTGAACTCCAGCTAGGATCGTAGCAGTTAGTTAACACACTATTCTGTTCATCTTTTGAAACTTTTCAGGTACTACAAATCGACAAAAACACTCGAAATAGACGATTACGTTACATTTACATGTAAATGTAATGTAATTGTTTGAGCAATGTTAATTTGTTCGAGCAATAAAATTAAATAAGAATTTAAGAACTAAGAAGGATTCACAGTATTTATAAACTGACCAAAACAAATAATGGGCAGACTGAAATTCAAGATTACTCATTCCATAATATCTCCATAATTGATTGATTGATTTGGTTTATTTTAATTCGCTTTTCTGCCACCTTTGGCTAATCGCGAAGATGAGGATGATATGATGAAATATCAAATGACATCAATGTCTAGACCAGGATTTAAACCCGAGACACCTGGCGCCGTAGCGAGCTGTGCTAACCACATCACCACGGAGTGTTTCGTACATCATGCAATATCAACAATTGCAAGGGACACGTGATATAGGGGAAATCCACGAACGAACAAATGTAAGCATGATGTGTTTGCTGCCTCGTTTCAAACACGCAGACTGTAATGTTATTACAATTTATTTATTAGAAATAAAGTGAACTAGCGCTATTGCAAATCGAGTTCGTTATAAAAAGCAGGCTGAAAAGAAACAAAAATCTCCGGCAGATGAATATTCTTGAGCCATTTCGGTGACTGAGTACGTTTAGTGATCAACACATGATCCCTCTCTACCGAATGTTCCGGACACGAGTTTCGACCTGGACAAAAATGTCACTGAATCTTATGTACTCGTATTTACTATTTGCCCGAAAGTGTAGGAAAATTACGTACAATGAGAATAATATAAATTCACACGAATTATTCCGGAAATTCATCTAGATGTCAGAATCTCGCTCGTTTGCTACAAAACGTTGTTTGCAGGGTGAACTAAAAGTTGACATTTTGGTGCCTTCCGAAAATATTACTCTTACATTTCAATGTTGATATCAAGTTGCTACAATGAATGATAAATATGTACAATTTATGACGTCTACTCAATGGTTTCCTTTTGATTATTTTTTTTCACGTTCCATGATAAGAATGCTAAGCAAAGACACAAAATGAGAAAACTAATTCGCACACATGAAAAGAGTGTAAATTACTAGGATTTCTCTTGATGTACCAATATCAAACGATATCGTGAAGTGCAGAACAAACTAGTACAGGCAGTAAGTATGCACCGAACTCAATGTAATTCCTTTCAGTGAAATATTAATTTCTTCCTACAACTTCTTTAATAGAGCATTCAAGATTAACCAGTTTGAGTGGGGAGAAAGAGAGAGATAGAGAGAGAGAAAAAAAGAGAGAGAGAGAGAGAGAGAGAGAAAGAGAGAGAGAGAGAGAGAGAGGGGGGAGAGAAAGTTTTTAATTGGCATGTTCCTAGTATTGCAAATAATCCTTGGAATTTTCTTGATACCAATTTTTGAAACACATAATTTTTCTTACATGCATATCAGTTGTCGGTAAAATTTATAGGTTGCCACTGTTTTCTAAAATAAGCTAGGGGTCTTGGGTTCGAATCCGGGCTTGGGCATGTATGTTTGTGAGTGTACATTCATCAATTTAATCATATCATCACTCATCACCATCTTCGTATATTAGCCAAAAGTGGCACAAACAGCTAAGTAAAATAAAGCAAATCAATCAAGCAATGAATCAATCAATCATTAAATGAAAAGAGCCTCGCAATTATTTTCTTATGAGACAAACACGATTAGCAATAACGCTATTACAGATAGGAATAATTTTCAAATAAATTGTAATAACCCGGGTTCGAGTCCTGGTCGAGCCTGCATTTTTCGCTGAAAATTTCTACATTTCAGTCTGCGTGTTCGAAACGAGGCAGCAAACACATCATGCTTACATTTGTTCGTTCGTGGATTTCCCCTATATCACGTGTCCCTTGCAATTGTTGATATTGCATGATGTACGAAACACTCCGTGGTGATGTGGTTAGCACAGCTCGCTACGGCGCCAGGTGTCTCGGGTTTAAATCCTGGTCTAGACATTGATGTCATTTGATATTTCATCATATCATCCTCATCTTCGCGATTAGCCAAAGGTGGCAGAAAAGCGAATTAAAATAAACCAAATCAATCAATCAATTATGGAGATATTTTAGAATGAGTAATCTTGAATTTCAGTCTGCCCATTATTTGTTTTGTTCAGTTTATAAATACTGTGAATGCTTGTTACAACATCGCAAGTATCATTAATGTTTTGGATTTTGCTCAGGCAAGACTCCCAAGTTGTTGTTTTTAAGTCGTCTCTCTTAACGAGGAACGCTAGTGGCAACCCTGCCACGCTCCTCTGCTAGTTATGTCAGAGCAAGCGTTTGCTGTGTTGGGTTGCATACGTACAGGATAAGCGCTTTCGAGGTAAACTTTATAGGGAAAAGTTACTTGTTTTTATGATATCTACCAGCTCCCAAGCGTTGTTGAAAGAGTTTTGCGACACCCTGTATAGTAAACGATCATGCAACTTCCCACTCTTTAAAATTATGCACTTTTTGGGTGAGGTCCGCCATCATAAATTAGGAGGTAGGAAAAGAAACGGATGACACGCTCACTCAACAAGAGGCCTTGCATTAGTGGTGCTTTCAAATCTGGGCCGATTAACAATTACAAAAGTCGGAACGAGTTTACGCCATAGATTGAGCTGATGCACTCGTATCCGGACTGAGATTTTCTGTGTCTTCTACAGATGACTGCAGGCATAGCAGCTTCGTCGACGGACAATATTTTCCAAATAACTGCCTTAAATCAAGAAATGTTCCAAAATAGTGAGACATTAAGTGAGATATAATATGTGGCCCCTTACAACTACATCCATGCAACGCTGTAATGCACTTTACTTTACCCTTGCATGTTTCACATTCATATTATTTATTAGTATTTTTTGTGTTAAGAACTCTACACCTTTCCAACGACATTAAAGTCTAAAGTCTTAAAATACCACCATAAAATAGAGATTGTTCATTTTGTGCTCGTAGGCTTCTTTTGTTGCACTAAGTCGCTGTGTATTAGTAGCGACGTGTTTTGTGCTGCCATTGGTTGGAAATGTTCCGTGTATACGTCGAACCAAACTGTTTCTTTCAAGGTTAGTTGGTAAAACTACACACAATAATAAAACTAGACCGTATGATCGCAATAATCGAGACAGTTAGCTTCTTGTGCTTTTGTAGTCAGGTCAGTTCGTTCTGCCAAGACGACACCATATACTTTTTATAAGTAGTGAATTGAAAACATTTCTTGTGACTAAGAAATGTCTCCCTCTGTTGCTAATATCGGACTCTTGAGATAACAGTGCAGAATAATGGCTTGTTCGCCTCTACCTCAGTTTGGTGAAGCCACTTGTTTTATTGCGACATGTTATGAGAGTTTCTTATTCGACATACCAACAAAATGTGACGCAACATCAGATTAGGGTTCTACAGAAACGCTTCTGGGTAGTAATGATTCCATTGAAAGTCAATAGTGTTGCTACAACACAGAAGTGTCCGTGACTACAATATGATTATTTACCACTTCTCCCAACTCGGCCTCGAGAACATTGGTTCATTTCTTTTTCTTAATCGTGTTTTTTTTTATCCTGCGTTTGAGACTGGGTAACGACATGAAGACATATGATATTTAAACTTCTTGACTGTATGCTTGCTTTTGGTGCAAGTGGAACTCGTTTGTTTGAGTTGGTGTTTTAAGTCCGCTTTATACACAGTAAGGCTAATCGGGACTGGACCTACAGTTTAAAGTGGAATCCAAACCACGAAATGCCTCCACTGAGTATCGAACCCGGGACCCCTTGATTACAAGGCAACGAAGCAACCACTACGTCATTTTTTAAGGAATACCCCTAACCGGAAGTATCCCCCGTTTTTCAGTATATTCTCAAGATTTTCATTTCTCGGTTATTCTCAATTTTCAGTTTTTCTCATTTGGACAAACACAAATACCCGTGCCTTACCCGGGACTCGAACCCGGAACCCCTGGTGTCGTAACGCGCCGTGCTAACCAGTCCGCCACGGAGGTCGACATGGACATCGGGGAGGCCTTAGGTGGAACTCGTACCCCTCCTACTTGACTGCGAGAAGAACTACTGAAGTAAGAAAGGAACGGGCGTCCGGTAAAAAAGGCGCGAAAACGAAATGCTTGTGGTGATAGGACGCAAAGATTCACCAGCAAACTTTATGGGTGACGTGGAAGTAGAGGTCAGGTGATGAAGAACAGTTACTGTGATTGGGTGGTTGCAAGGAATGAGATTTATAAAACGTTTTATTGTTCGCTCCATTCGCGAAACAAACATTTCTGTACGCTTCACATCAAGTTTATACGTCAATCATTCATTACGAGTATTACAATTATGCCCTATCTCAGGGGATCCCAAACTTTGTAGTTTTCAAATTTTTCCGAGGCGCCCAAGTCAGAATGTAGGCATAGGCCTATCTAAAACTTGCAACGCTAAGTTAGTGTTGTTAGGTTGCTTGCCTTAAGTTAAAAAATAAGCACATATTTCAAATTCAGAAACATTGTTTATGTAAAAAGGACTAAATAAGCAAATGTTTGAAACAATCATATCTAAAACCATCTGTAGACTAACAAGTAAGTGACATTTCAGTGAAAATATCGCACCCCGGGGCGCCGCGGAGCACACTTTGGGAATCACGGCTCTATTCAATTTTGAATCAGTTTGTGAAGAAAGGTTTAATTAAAATGTCGATTAAGACTCACACCATTATATATACTTGGATAGTTTTACTGTACTGGACTTCTGGTAAATTAACACTTAATTCATTTTACAAAGAAATGAAATAAGTGACTTTTTCCTTTGCTCGTTTTGTTCAAATGTACAGTCTACATGGAACAGCAATCTGAAGCACCACCCTCCTCCACAAACTTAATAACTCCAACAGAAGTAATTTTTTGTCGACTATAGTCTCCAAATTCTGTTCTCACGCAGAGAGACAAAATCGTAACAATTCTATTGCGAGTGACCCTTCACAACGATGAAGAAAGTGAGATTCTAGTTCCAGCAAATAATTTGTTAGGGCCGCTTCGGTAGATTATAGTGCACGCTGAGTGTGCACAGAAAATAGAGTTTCAAATATAATGAGTGGCTTCGCAAATGGTCTGCGGAGACTGTATTTGTATAAGCATTCTCTTCCTTCCCTGAGGAGAATTGAATAAAACAATGGCTTGGTGTAGCTTTCAGAGGCGAGCGGCACGTGACACGCTTAACTTGCAAACCAGCATTCAGAAGGCGACAGGACAAGTTGCATGTGTAACTCTGATTAGGCAATTTTCTCAATACCGTGCTCTTGTTAGGTCATGCGCGGTGAATGTTTGAATTTAAACTAACTGTGCTAGTGTCGCTTGCCGCTTGTAGCTTCTGTGTGAATTCTCCGTGTCGCTTGTCGCCTGTCACTTGTCGTCCGTCGTTTGCAGCTTTTTTGCTTTGTAAGGGAGATTTCACACGAAAGCGACAAACAACACCTGTCCCTTGGAAGCGAACCAGCATTAATGAATTGAACTTTTCGAACAGAAGAGACACGACAAGATGCAGGTGTCGCTTGTAGCTTGCGTGTCGCTCTGATTTGCCAGTTATGTTAATACTGTTCATCGTGTCGCTTCGTACTTTTGTTCTCGCATGCGCGGTGGATGTTTTGCCTTATATTGAATTTTCTAATGTCGCTTGTTGCTGTGGTATAAAATCTCCATGTCGCCAGTCGCCTGCCGTTTAAGCAGATTCCAGGCCGAAGCGTAACGCGACAAGCCTCGGTAATCAATGCTACGTTTCGAACTGATACAGCACGGTAAGCTGCAAATATTGCATGTCGCTTGGTTGTGTCACTCAAACTTGCTATTTTATCAATGTTGTGCATCGTGACGCCTCCACTTGTTGTCGTGCACGGACGGTGAATGTTTTAGTCTACAAGACAAAAGGGACCCGTGTCTCTTGTCGATGTGGAAGCACACTGTCGCTTGTCGCCTCCGTCAGAATTCTTCCCCTGACCCCTTCAAGGAGACTTCAGATCGAAGCGACAAGTGGCAGGCGACAACCGACAGGCAACACTGGCATGGACGTCAGTAGGTTTTTTTTTCCAGGGAGGGGCAAGGAAGGTATTTTTTCCAGGGGGAGCAAATAAGCCACATTTTCTCCAATGTTCCCTCAAAAAACATTGCTTACATTAGAATTTATCATGTTCGTGCATTAATAAACACTTATTATTGTGGCTTAAATGAAATTATATGTGTGAAATATATAATTTGTTTGACTTTCATTTTCCAGGGGGGCGCACGGCCCCCCTTGCCCCCTTCCGGACACCCACGAACACTGGCGACTTCAATCTAAAGCAAGAAATTCACCGCTCATGCTCGAAAAACCTAATGCATCGACATGTGCAGCTTGCCCTGTCGCATCAATGCGAAAGGTCGAATTGATTACTGAGGGTTCAATTCCAAGCGATACGTATCTCTTGTCGCTTGTTACCTATTGCGTTTCGCTTGGTAGCGTTCCAATAAAGAGCTTCGTTTCACACAGTTGCGGCATGATAGGCCACACAAGCCTGCTTTGATTTCTGAAATCTTCAAACAACACATAAAAGTATGCAAAGTAAAAATTAAGATTCAGCGATTAAGGTAAATGTGATTAATTTCTCAATTTTACAGTGGGGCAAAAACTCCTGAAGTACGCCACTGACTGCGCCGCAGTTAATTCCTTCCTAACTCCGCCGCGAGAGGAACTCTACTTTCTCCCCTCCCCCTTTCTAATGCACTGCGACGAGACAGATACGTGCAAGCTACGCGCTCTCAATTGACACCGTAAAGCGCGTTTCACAACTATTGCCAAATTCGGTATGGCACGTAGCTGCTTACACACAGGAAGAAATCATGTGACCTACAAGAATTTTGATTGGTTGGACGGGTTTAGCAATATTGATTGGTACCCACAACGGATGCAATTGTATTAAAATTACAACACGTAAATTAGACAGGTGATATTGGTACCAGGTTCCAACAAGAATAGTAACCATTTTCTCGTCAGGAAAACTGCATAAATGATAATTTTCAAAAACCACGGTGGTATTTGTAATCACATGCATGGTTTCGACATTTTAAAATGAATTTGATTATGCTAATTTATCAAATTATAGTGGTTCCAACAACATATGTACACTCACTCGGGCCTTATAAGACCACGTTTACACGTATGTGTGTGTGTGTGTGTGTTTATATTGTGTAGTAGTTGTGGTGTGTTTGTGTTTATATGGTGTTATAGTTGTGATGTAGTTGTGCTGTCTAATGTGTTTGTGTTCGTCTTGTGTAGTAATTGTGCTGTCTAACGTGTTTGTGCTTGTCTTGTGTAGTAGTTCCTCCATTCATATTGGGGGTTAGGCGTACAGCTGACAACTCTGCACTGTAAAAAGACATGTCAAGAAACAGAAATATAAGGCCATGGATGTTCCCAAGGTAAGATATTTCGGAGGTAAAATAGTCCCCCGTTCGGATCTCCGGGTGGGGACTACTTTGGGAGGTCCCTGGCCTAAGGATAAGATCTACGTTAGGAATAAGGATATTAAATTAGTCACCTGGAATGTTCTGAGCCTTTACCGGCCTGGGGCATTTCAGTGTACAGTTAATGAGATAGTTAAGTATAAATTAGATGTAGTAGCTGTCCAGGAAGTTAGGTGGCCAGGAGAAGGGAATTGTAAAACTAAAAATTATACTTTTTTCTATGGTGGTACTGAAAATCATAATTTTGGAACAGGCTTTTTCATAAATAATAGAATTATCTCGGCTCTTAAAACAGTAGAATTTATTAATGATAGGATATCATATGCAGTTTTACAGGGTAGGTGGTGTAAAATTATTTTAATAAACATACATGCACCAACGGAAGATAAGGATGAAAATACTAAAGATGATTTTTATACAGAGTTAGAACAGGTCTTTGATAAATTTTCTCAGTATGATATGAAAATTCTGTTAGGTGACTGTAATGCACAGGTTGGCAAAGAAGAGACATTTAAACCCACGATTGGTAAAGAAAGTCTTCATGAAGTAAGTAATGATAATGGTATAAGATTGATTACTTTTGCAACCTCAAAGAATTTAATTGTGAATAGTACCACTTTTAAACATAAAGATGTCCATAAATATACCTGGTCTTCTCCAGATGGTAAAACTCATAATCAGATAGATCATATTCTCATTGATAAGAGAAGACATACTAGTATAATTGACGTTCGTACACATAGAAGTGTTGACTGTGCCAGTGACAATTATTTAGTAATTGCTAAATTAAGAGAAAGACTCTCGGTGATAAATCATAAGCAACAAAATCTAAAATTTCTAAAATTTGATACAGGAAAGTTTACTGATGAAAGAATTAAGAAAGATTACCAAATTAAACTGTCAAATAGAGTTGATGTTTTGCAGGATTTAAATGATGATGAAAATATAAATGAAACAGACGTAAATAAGAATTGGGAGCACATACGTAATGCAATAGAATCAGCAGCTTAAGAAAGTATAGGATACCATAAACCAAGAAAAAGTAAGCCATGGTTTGATAATGAATGTCATAATCTAATAGAAATAAGAAATCAGGCTAGACTTAGGTGGTTAAATAACTCGGATGATACAAATCTAAGCAATTATAATAGAATAAAGCGAGAAGTTAACCGCATGTTTAGAAGTAAAAAAAGAGATTACTTGAAAAGCAAAATTAACGAAATTGAAACAAACAGCACAAATAAAAATATCAGAGATTTATATAAAGGTGTAAATTAATTTTGAAAGGGGTGGCAACCTAAAGTAAACTTGATAGAAGATAAAGACGGTGATTTTGTAGCTGACCCAAGCGATATTCTAAATAGATGGAAGAACTACTTTAATGACCTTTTAAATGTTCATGTAGGAGATAAATCAGAAGTAAATGAAGTACACACAGCAGAACCTTTAGTTCCAGAACCTAACTTGACTGAAGTTAAAGATGCTATTAAAAGGCTAAAGAATAACAAAGCACCTGGCATTGATTTAATACCAGCTGAGTTAATTAAATATGGTGGAAATTCATTAATATGTCAAATTCATAAATTAATTTGTTTAATATGGAATAAAGAAGAAATCCCTCAACAGTTGAAAGAATCCATAATTGTTCCTGTGTTTAGAAAAGGTGATAAAATGAACTGCAGTAATTACCGTGGAATTTCTCTACTCTCAACAACATACAAAATATTGTCTAACATTCTTTTAACAAGAATAACCCCATATGCTAATGAAATAAATTATAGGTGATTATCAATGTGGATTTAAACGTAACAGATCAACTACAGATCAATTCTTTCACATCAGACAAACACTTGAAAAAAAGTGGGAATATAATCAAAATGTCCATCAGTTATTCATTGATTTAAAAAAAGCATATGATTCGGTCAAAAGAGATAAATTATATAATATATTAGTAGAGTTTGGAATACCTAAGAAACTTGTTAGTATGATAAAAATATGCACCAGTGAAACAGAAAGTAAAATTCGTGTGGGTAATAATATGTCTGACAAATTTACAATTCATGATGGGTTATAACAAGGAGATGCATTATCTCCATTTCTCTTTAATTTTGCCTTAGAATATGCTGTAAGGAAGGTAAAAGAAACTAAAGAAGGACTAAAATTAAATGGTGTGACTCAGTTGTTAGCATATGCAGATGATGTAGACTTACTGGGGGATGATGTGAATACAGTTAAGAACAATGCTAAAATATTTTTCAAAACTGCTAAAGAGATAGGTTTGGAAGTTAACAAAGAGAAAACTAAATATATGCTTACAGGCCGAAACCAAGTGTTAGGTAATAATCAAAATCTAATTATTGATAACAACTCGTTTGAACCAGTTTCCAAATTCAAATACTTAGGAGTAATATTAACAAATGAAAATTATATTAAAGAGGATATAAAAAGTAGGCTTAATTCAGGAAATGCTTGTTACTTCTCTCTTCATAAACTTTTGTCTTCTCGTTTAATATCTAAGAAACTAAAAGTTAAAATATACAAAACAGTAATTTTGCCTGTAGTATTATATGGGTGTGAAACTTGGTCCCTTACATTGAAAGAGGAACATAAATTGAGAGTATTTGAAAATAAGATCCTTAGGAAAATCTTTGGACCTAAAAGGGATGAGGAGACAGGTGAGTGGAGAAGGTTACATAATTTAGAACTACATAATTTGTACTCATGTCCAGATATTATTAGAATAATTAAATCAAGAAGACTTAGGTGGGCAGGCCATGTGGCACGAATGGGAGAGGAAAGAGGAGTTTACAGGATTCTTGTTGGGAAACCAGATGGTAAGACACCTGTAGGAAGGCCAAGACGAAGATGGAGGGACAACCTTGAGATGGACCTAAGGGAAATCAGTAGGGATGGAAAAGAGTATATAGACATTGCTGATGATAGGGACAGATGGAAGGCCTGTGTTGCTGCAGCCATGAACCTTCGGGTTTAAGAAGGCTAGAGAGTTAGTTAGTTAGTTAGCTAAATATGTTTTTTGTGTGCAAGAGTTAGTAAGGTTTACGCAAACATATCCTTATCTGATTTCCCACAACCTGAGGACTTCAAAGTAGTCTCAAGCTCGCCGTTGAGGAATAAAAGTAAGTTGATCCATTGAGAATAATCCGGGGAACGTGACATCCTACATTTAATAACGCCAACATTGAAATTATCTGATTGAATTTGTAAATATAAATTAATGAATTCTTTCAGTGAATTTTCCTGCATTTTGTCACCAGCAAGCAAATGAAAGACAGGGTTGTTGAAATATGAAGTGTACAAATCTTTGTGTGTGGAATATATTTCAGAATGTGATTAACCTCAAGTTGAAACTAGTTTCTTCCATTGAGATATTGCATTATATTTTATTATAATAGTAGACTATATTTATGCATTCCTACATTTAATAACACCAACAACAAATTATGTGATTCAATTTTATAAATATTAATTAATGAATTCTCTCAGTGAATTTTCTTACATATTTTCACTTGCAAGCAAATGAAAGACAGAGTTGTTAAAATATGAAGTGTACATATCTTTGTGTGTGTAGAATATATTTCAAAATGTGATTAACCTCACGTTGAAGCTAGTTTCTTCCATTGAGATATTGCATTATATTTTATTATAATAGTAGACGATATTTATGCATTCCAAAAAACAGTTTTTGTTTGTAGGTAGACCTCGGATTTCAAGTTCTAAATGCTGTGATTAGGTTCCTAAGATAGGCTATAATATTTCGTTATATGTTCCAAAATTTCCAAAATGCATTCTAAATTTTGAAATTAGGCTAAAAGAATCATGGAGTTAGTACCAAAACACTGATATCGGTTCACAATTTCTGAAAAATCTGATTTAGTACAGCCGTGAGAAACAGAGTTTCAAATCAACCGTAAGAAATTTTAACAGGCATATAAACAAATATACTTGCTGTTAGCAAAAGATACTTTCCTTATATGAAGAATGAGTTACGTATAATTTGCTGCACAATACCTGGGTGACCACTTGCTCAGACTTCCTTGAATTTCGGGAAGTATGCTTGAATGAATGGCTCCGGAAATTATGCGTAAATTTTTCTCCATAGAATTGAAAAATTGTAATCCTATTGTATTTATCTATATTTATTAATGCCTTGATGCAAGGTTTTCACTGTTTGCTTTTATTTTTATCGAGGAAGGAAAAGAAAGCTACGTTGAAAATAAAACATAATTCTTTCAATCTGTTTAGTTTGTTAGTGATATTTGCAGAACAATCTCACAGACGTGAAGTTCATTACAAGATACCTTGAAGTTGATTAGGTAAATATTTGAAATTCTTGTACAGTTAACATTTTTTTATCCCGTTACATTTGTGACTTGTGTCTGTAGATGTATTTCTATTCTGAGTATGTGAAATGGCAAATGTAAACTCCGCACCTTAAATTAAATATTTTAAAAATTACCGTTTAATTGGAATCGTAGATCCTTTATGTTATTAATATATTTGTGTGTGTGGTGAGAGGCGGTAATACGTAAAGTTGAATGTATCCTTGAATGTTTGGAAGTTTGCCTTGGAATCCGGGAATTATAGTTAACTTTTTATGTTAGAGTGGCCACCCTCAATAGAAAACAATATTTTTCATGTTATCCACAGTCAAAATGTGCCTTTTGTCTGTGAATGAATTTTGTATATGCTGAAAATTATATTTCAACAGAAACAGCCAGTGATTAAAATTTGAATACTGAAACTTTACATCGCAAGGCGCGAATACCACAAAGCACCAAAGTGATGCGAAAGTGAACAAGACCACACGGATCAGAAGTTTGCACTTTGGACTGTGCAAGTGACAGTGGCACAAAACATTTTGCTTTGTTTAGAGCTTTGAAAAATCATCATGGACTTGGAGAGAGGGAAATCAACATAGAGTATGTTTCACGATAGTCAGTGATTGCATTTTTCGACACCAAACAGAGCAAATATCTCTGCGTGATATACAAATTCTAAAAAACATTTCAAAATATATAAATACCTAAAAAAAGGGTTTGATTTAGGTGCATAAACCAAAAATAGGCCCTAACAAACAAAATAGGTTATTTTAGTTACTATTAAACTTCATCAGTTGTTGCTTTTTTATGAAACGTTGACGTAACTTGTTATTCCTTATTAGAGGAAAAAGTAGGTTAATAACCTAAAATCCGAGGTTTACTTATAAGCTGTACATTTAATTCATTTGAATCAGGAACACTGCGATATAATCATTTTTAAGGTAAATATGTTTGCATTCGTCTTGTTTTGCAATAACTTTTCGTTGCAACCTAACCCTTGTACCAATATGTAATTACTAAAGTACAAAATATATATTTGTCAAGTACCTTATCATTTGTTTTTGTTCCGGAGGAGACAATGTTTACTCACTGCGTAATATCAACGTACATCAACATATCTAACGATAATTTTTTTTTTTTTCTTTAGATTTGAATACTTTATTTTATACTATAAGTCCGTCTTATGCATAGAGGGGCTAATCTGGACTAGACGTACTCTGACGTACTCTTTAAAATGAATTTTGAACCACGGTTCAAAGTACCTTATCGTGGACCGAATGCAGGACTCCTTAATTACGGGTCAACATAGTTAAAATAAACAATTTCAGGTTTCCTTTTTTTTAAAAAAAAAAAAAACAACAATTATTAGTAAATTGCGTATTGGGCCTCACGTTAGGGTAGGTCTGTAATACAAGTTTGCGAGCAAGCAAATGCAATGTGTAGCAGGGACGTAACGAGACTCGTGGGGGTTCTGGGGCAGACTAATTGTGCCCCACCCCCCGCAGTTACAACTTATAGTGGCTGGACGTACGAATAAAAAGAATGCGTCTCTTAATTATGATTAAAGTTGTGTTTGTTTTTTATAAATGCTAGAGACGAGTACAAATAACTAATAAAATAGATACTGTGAAATGCATTATTTCACTAACAAATTAAGATTAACGATTAATTACAATGCCTTACATTGTAGATTAATTTATTCTAATTTATGGAAAGACATTGATTACTTTCTTTTAAGTATTTTTTTTTAAAAAAGTTTAAAGTTTAAAAGCTTTATACATTTGGCTGCCATTTTCAGTTAAAAGTAAAACCAGACCACTAAGACGTTCCTGACCCATTTATAGAACTGCGTAAATAGGTTTTTATAATTTTAAATTTCAAGAACGGTCTCGCTGCCTTTGCTGCTGTGAGAGGAACAGTATGTCACCGGGAATATAATTGAAACACCTAGATGCTGAAATACTGGCTTCCCTGTAATGCGTTGTGTGTTGACTAACTAACTCCCATTAAAAGTTGTTCCATTTTTATTGCCGGTGACTGTACATGAAACAAGTCGTGAACACAACAGGATAACCGGCACTGAAGAAGCAAGCATGCAAACGTTACATTGTTCAGTGTCAGCTGATGTCCGGTTCGAATGCTCTTTATTCGTAGACCTGGAAAAGGATGGTATATTGTTATTGATTTGGTATATTTTACTTTCCTTGTTCTGCCACTTATGGCTGATTGCGAAGATGGGATGAGGGATGAAACGATGAAACATCCATAGCCAGGCAAGATTCGAATTCGGGACCCTTGGCGTCGTAGTTCGATGTGCTAAACACTTCGCCAAGAGGACCAGCTCCTCAAGAAGAATGCAAATCAACTGACTTATAATTTGTTTTTAATTACTTACGTTACAATAATATATGTGGTAGCAGCGACGTATTTTTAAAATGGTTAAGACTGTGTGTATTTCGATGATTGAGTGAAACATTGTGTAGCTTCAAATCTCAATAGCAATGAAAAGATTCTCTTTGACAATGAACCAGGTGAGTTATGGAAATGATTCTAAGCTTTCGAGAGCTAACGTCACTCTCATTGTCAGGGTAAAAGTGGACACTTGTACCCTAAAGATGAGATATATGACATGATATGTATGTTTCTTAATTGACATTATGTGCATCATATTTTATACCAACTATGAAATTATTCATCAATATGTGAAAAAATAAAATAAAGTTTTCGGTGGAAGTTGCCACGAAGTCCCATCAAGCGAATCTGGATTTCGGAGGCAATTTGGATATCGGAGACAATCCGGATTTCGGAGGGAATCCGGATTTAGAATTCGACCCATCCTGGCTCACGCTTATTTTAAATAATAAGTTTAATATCATGTAAATAAGTCTTACTGAAAATATTTTGCAGGTAATTTCAAACTGAAAAAGAGGAGTAGTTGGCTATATGATAAGCAAAAGCAATGGGACAAGTATTTGGAATTGTAGCTCTCCTGGCGACGTGATTCGAACAGGTGTTCTCGTGTTGCCAGAAAGGTTAAATCGTCGTTAGCTTCCAACGTTTCGAGCGCATACATTGCTCTCATCTGAAGATGCGCTCGAAGCGTTGGAAGCTAACGCCGATTTAACCTGGCTGGTAACACGAGAACACTTGCTCGATTCGGGATAGGTGTTGTTGCAGCGATTGTGAAGCTACAGCAGTTCTTTGTTTCGGCCAAACATGCCCATATTGCTCGATGGCAATAGCAGTTGCACAAGAGCGGGATTTTGATAGATTTACAAGTTTACGCTTTAGTTCAATGAGCAAGCACCTTCTGACGCCAAAATAATTGATATCACCCTGCATTATTAAAAACAAAATCGGATGATTTCAAATCAATAGGTGATTCTGTAAGTATTTTGAATGCTGATCATGCACATGATATCCATTTCCCCCATCACGTCAGGATTTTTCACAATTTCACAATCAAAATTATCATATTTGCCATTCCATTACGCCTATTACAGAACGCAATAAAATTCATTTAAACAAAGGAAATTTCGAATGTTTACAAACCAATAGGTGATTCTGGAAGTATTTTGAATGCTCATAACGGATATGACACAAATTCTTTTCCCTCACGTCAGGATTTTCCCCTATATCAAAATTTTTATCCACGCCATTAAGTTCAATAAACCCACTACATTTTAATATTGCGTTTTGGACATTTTGTGAAGGAAATTTTTATGAGGATTTTGGCAAATGGAATTTACATAATCAAAGTTTACAATTTTCATATCAATGTATCTTGTGAACATAGAATATGGATTAAATGCTTTCTGCTCCATGTGCGTTTATAGTTCAAAATTGGAGGATTTGTATTTTAGAAAATCCATATTTTATCATCATCTAAGCAGAGCCGTCTATTGAGAAAATCATGGAACTACACATTTTATTGTAAAATAAAGGCACTTAATATATTGCAATTTTCTTTAAAAAAAACTACACGCGATGGGTAACAACGGATTTCATTTTTGGAATCAGGATAGTAAAATTATTCAGGGACAACGATCATCTGTGAGTCATCCAAACCCATGCAGGCCTGTGATCATTTCCACTTGCTTCCTGAGATTATGTGCTTCGGAGCTCGTACAATGAAATCGTATGCAACACAAAATCTTTATTTCCTTCTGCTTTCGACCAAATGTTTCTTGCAGTTATGTCATACGTGCAAAAACAGTCAGTATCTACTGTATTACTAAGCGCAGTTGGGTTCTATTTTGACCGGGTGGACAGGAGCCAAATGCTGATAAATTATCGTTGGCAGGTATAAAGTTTACGAGTATCAGAAACATGTATTTTCTCGCCCTCTCCCGAACTCCTTTGTATTTCCCCACGACCTTTATCTTTGCTGTTGTACGTCAGGTCTCCCTTATCACACAACACGAGGACAACTTTGTGTTCTAACGTCACCGGGGAGTCCTTTCATTGTTAGGCTAAATGCCTAAGTTGTTGGGTTAGGCTTGTTAGGTTTAGTTCTCTTAGCATCAATAATACATTTAGAGTGTATTTATGCTAAGACAATCAAACATAACTGACCTATCTTAAAGTCGCGGAGTGGCGTTACCCTACTCCGCGAAGCTACTTTGTGTTCTTATTGCATTCTTATTTAGCGCGCACAAATGAAAATTTCTCGCGCACATAAACGCACATATGGCACGCAACGTCTCGACTGATTCGGGGATGGTCGTGGATGGGGGTAACGAAGATGAAGAAACATCCTACAAGGTGCGTCTGAAAAGTTCGGTGAATGATCCCATATTTGAAAAACCGCGCTGGTTAGGATGACCGCCCGCGCATGCGCATTGAGAGACATGTCAACAAGCACCCCCTATCGTGCAAATCACCGAAGTGAAGCAGTGGTGCACGCTGCGACCAAGCTAACGGAGTGAGTGTGCGAACTCGTGTCATTGCAACAAGGAGCGCAAAATGGAGCAACGCGCCAACATGATGTTTTGCTTGAAATTAGGAAAAACGGCGACTGAGACTCACGGAATGTTAGTGCAAGTGTACGGTTGAAGCAGTGAGTAAAAAGTGTGTGTTTGAGTGGTTTAAACTCTTTAGAGACTCAAAGGAAGGTGGCGACAATATCGAACGAGTGCGACGGATGCTTGCGGATGATCGGCTGCTGCAACGCATCCGGCGGGTTCGGCCAGAAATGTACCGGAGTGGACAGTGGAATTTCCTCCACGACAACGCCCGTCCGCACACTGCGATCCGCGTGGTCAACTTTCTAGCTCAATGCCAGGTGACTGTTCTTCCACACCCTCCGTATTCTCCGAATTTGGCGCCGGTAGACTTCTTTTTGTTTCCCCGCCTTAAATTAGCCCTGAAAGGCTTCCGCGTCACAGACGTTGCGGATATCCAACAACGCGTGACCACGGTGCTAATGGTGATTACTTTGAAGGCCAGTAAAGGTATTTTGTTTGTAACTCTTATTTCCTTTATTTTCTGAGACCATTCACCGAACTTTTCAGACGCACCTTGTATTTCCTCCTTCATTGTTTCACTGTTTCGTTTATCATTGATGTATTTTCTGTAGAAGTTAAAGTAAACACACGTCGATATTGACTTTAGGACAACTTGTACATCCGACGAGGTGGAATATCTGCCAATAAAATAATGGAAATCAGTTAATATTAAAATGGAGACGGTTTCTGTTGTAGTGAAAGTTTTTCAAGTCGAACCCATTTATTTCATCCTTCCAATGGCATCCACAATTTACTTCTATTTCTCATAGTAAGTAAAAACGAAGAATGACATTGACAAATTGTTTTATTAAATTTAATACTAAGGGAAAGGATATTAAGTTAATACTGGTTTTGCTAAATACCTTGACGTGTTCTTTACAATATGCAACTTGACAATTGTACAATGAATATATGCAATACAAGATATTCAATCATGTTATTTTAAAGGAGGAAGAATTACTAGGAATGTAGAAGTTATATTACTCAATCACACTGTCGCAACTTAAAGCCGATAAGTTTGACTATACTTGTAGATATTTCTGTACTTTATATATGTATCTGTCCAATTTATCTCTTAATAGCAAATTTTGCATTAAGTTTTTCGCACAATTGAAACACATATTGTTCATTTTATATTTAAATTTTAAGTAACTCCTGTATGTAGGCGTCTGAATGTTGTACCTACTTTGTGTATGATATAAAAGCTTCAAAATTTTGTCAATACATTTGAAATTACTCCGATTCTGGACAAGAAAATACACAAAACTATGACAATTATCACGGAAAACCCAGTATACAAGAAATGGATTGTATTACAGTATTGTCTTACAATTTGCAACAATTTGTAAATTATATTTAACACCACGTAATATACAATCTCTGCGATGCTGATCATACTGAATCCCATGAAGAGAGACGCTATTCCACCAACAGCCACTAGAAGAGAAACAAGGACAAGTATATATTTATCTCTTTTTGGTTTTAACTTTAATAGAGGAAGACGTATTTTGTATATTTTTAATTTTGTTTGTCTTGGGCATGATAATATTTGTATTGCAAGAGTGTATCAAGTTAAAATGTTTCATAGTCAAATATTTGTATAATTTTTACATATACATTATAATAACATGTTTATGCATTCATAGCGGTAGACAGGAAGGAACTTTCGGGGGCCGTGATAAGAAATTCTTTGGAAATGCCATTGAAAAAAAATGATTAATAAAAATAACAACAATAATATTGAATATTTTTATACAAGAACGGATTTGGTTAAACATATCAGAAAGCTACTTATGAGTAAAATGTTGTGATCGGGTCGTCGGTTTTTAAAAGACGAATTGACCAATTCGCAGGGTAACAAAGGTTGAGAACCATTTATAAAAACTACTCGATTTAACAACGTGTTTTCTTTGTTCAGTCTTCAGCAACTTCTTACGAGTTTACATTCTGAGTTGGTGCGCAATTGGTTAACTTATGAACATTTCTAATTTGTTTTGTATTTGCTGATTTATACCATCACAGATCCAGTCATGGGCGTCGTGATGGGGTTAACGGCATTGGCCTCCTTGTAAATTTACGGTCTTCATATGAAGTAGAAAGAAGTCAGGAAGCTTGTTACTTTTATTGTTAAATCGAAATAAAGTTCAACTAGTCAGTTTCCTAAGAGAATAAGGAAGTATAATATGTTTCATCTTTTGATATTCTGCCATTTAAGCCGAAGATCAACTTGTTTCACAATTTTCAAAATTCCATAAACTAGAGTTTTATGTGCTAGGTCACACAATATAAATAGTATGACTGATATGTCTCGTAGCATTTAAAGGTTTTTCTTGAACGAGGTGTGCAAGAGTTAATAACAAAATAGAATAACTATGCATTTCAGTCCACTTACTGCATGAAATTCTAAAAATTATGCAAAAAGAGTTTTACTGGATATTCACTCATCTAGAGGATCGTGTGCAGAAATCTCCCCAAGGATATAATAATAATAATAATAATAAAAATAGTGGTTATGATAATAATATTAATAATGTCGAATAATAATTGTTTTATCATGAGCATGATAATAATAATTATTTTATTACTATCGAAGTTTTATAGTTGGTCCTAACCCCTACATAAATTTCTGTCGACGCCAATGGACGCCAGGTATTCCCCCCCACACCAGTCAACAGTTTGTGGTTGGGGCTCTGTGTACATCGGATTTTTCTATACAAGTAGTAGTAAATACTATAGGATGAGCACAAAATCATACAAATGAAGAGCTCATATGAATAAACAGACTGATTTGGCTATACTTAAAACAATGTCAAGATGTCTATATGAGTCAATTGCCCAAGTGTGCTACACAGTTAAATCCAAAAAATCTTGAGCCCTAGTGTACAAATGAAGAATTACAGTATACAAATGAAGAAGCCTCAACAGACTGATTTGGCCATGTGTACGAAAGCTGAATCTGTCAGTCTGTTGTCTGTAAGCCTGCTAAAAATATAGTGTTCTTGATATTGTTATGGCTACACTTAAAACTAAGCCAAAAATGCTCATAAGAGCTTTTTGCTTACACAGAAGTATACTGTAATATATGCTTAAATACTTGTTACTGTTATGTTAATATGTTACCTAGAATATGGTCAATATTTTAATTCGGGACCAGGCTCAACTCATATACCTAATACTAAAACAATGCATTATGCAGAGGTCTTCTAGAATTGCTCTGTGACTCTTTCATTTCTTACATCATAAACATATGATTTTTCACCTATAAGAATAACACTAGATATAGTGTCGGCAGGGAGTGTATCATGGAATTCACAGATAATTTTAATGTTTGTCCTGTCATTAACCACAACCTGTTTCCTTTTTGAGGTGTTGATGACAAACATGCGTCTCTGTGCTTTGAATTCATCTGGTGAGTAATACATGTCGGTATTCCCGGTTGTAACCCTTTTGTATGCCGTATATGCCTCGTATAATTTGAGGAAATCATCCTTGGACATATTTAAATTATAATTTTCTCTAGGAAACACCTCATTTCTGCCATTTTTAAGACATATGTTCTTGATGTTGCAGCTATCAAACTTACTTGAATTTTTTTCTTGGTTACTGTTTCTTCGGATCTGAAACAGTACCACTACAAAATCTGGCATGTCATATTGTATACTGGAGAATGAGTTTGTAGCATCAAATTCATAATAGCTACCAGTAGCAGGTTTCTGGACACATTGATATGTATAAAATTGTAAAGGCACCTGTGGATTTTTTAGTATATCTGCTTTGTATTCAAGAGCATAGCTGGCTTCATATTCAACAACCGGGATTCTTAGCTCCATAGTCTGAATAAGACAATTGCCTTCATCAGGTAGGGTATTAGGCAGAGCTGCCCCAGTAGAGTTTAATGTACTGTACCTCATCAAAGCATTATTATCATTGGCGGCTCTTCGAAATGTGATTCTTAAACCACCCTTCCACATAATGTCTTTTGTAATCTGAGAAGAATCCAGGTAACAGGCGCATCGGGAACAATACAGTGTGGCTCTTGGTTAATATTTTATCACCAGCCTCAAATCCACCTATTTTGTAGTAAGAAGCCTCGGTCTTGGATAACTTCAGTGTGGCCAAAGTTGTAGATGTAATAACAGGATAGTCTACTCTGTCTATGACAACACCATGTTTTCTGATCTCGATTTCAGAGAACAGATGTGGTACAAAATTGTCTACCAGTCTTATATTTCAGTTAGCCGGATAATCTGTACCATCCAGCTTTACAACATCAAATTTGATATAGAGGTCTGCTCTGTGGGGGTGTATAAAGCCATCCCCTACATCAAGGTCAACCTCAATCTCTATGTTGGGCTGATTCAAATTTGCAAAGGTCCTACGGTTCGGGGGGAATGACTGTAGCTCATAACTCTCGATATTTTCAATTTTTTTGTATCTATTTTTATTTAAATATTAATTTCTATGATAGCAGTTGTTGTGGCCCCAGCAAAATCAACTAATTCTTCTTTATCATTAGTGACCATGAACTCAATATAGTCTATTCTATTATGGCACACAGGAAAATATAACGTTGGTGATGGAATGTAGATGATTGACTCCATAAATTCAGAGTTAGGTTTGAATGTTGCGATGATACCAGTTTCCTTGTGAGTGCCTATGCCATCTGATTTGGTGATCATTCCATCGGCCAGATTACAGTGAATATTCAGAGTCTCTATGGCTAAGAATTTAGGTATATTAATAGCAGTGTGTTTGATGGCTGGCTCAAATTTTGTGTTGTTCTGGAAGCCCAATAGCTCTCCTATAGTACCCAGATCTATTGTCTCTTCTCTGTGAGTGACAGAATTTTGGGTTAACATTATACCTCTGGGTAACTGAGCATTTAGAGTAGACAGATTATACTGCCCTGGAGTGATGACAATGTTTTGGTCACCAACTGTGATTGTGTTGTTATGGTGTGTAATATTGGGGATCAAGTACATGCCATAGAATGCTCTGAGAGCTATTGTTTTGTGATATACTATATCATCATGTAGTCTGAGCTTCAATATTGAATTTTGGTTGGTAAGATGGAATACTCCCATGATGCTTCAGATACCACAAGGCTTTTTGAAAATCTTCAATTGATGGTTTATTTAATTGAGATAGATATCTAAGATGGCGGATCGTACTCGGAGCATGTTTTTCCTCTCCGCAAACTGTGTTATTGTTCTTCTGGTGTTATGTTATATTTGTGTGTTTCAACATCGTATTTGTGTAGAACATCTTCCTAGTGTGTCAGTGTTGAGTATCGACTCTAAGTTTGATGGATGGAACCTGGGAAATAGGAGCTTTTTATTTCCTGCAGCTGGATGTGTAACTGGACTCTCTGCAGCCATGTCGCGGTCACCGACCCAAGGGGAGCAACCACGAGGTAAGCAAACCGTCGCCCGGCACTTTCACTTGCTGTGCCTCGCGCTCATGTGCGGTGACATCCACCTGAACCCCGGCCCCTCAAATCAAAATGAAACTGCTTTTTCTGTATATTATCAGAATATACAAAGCATAAAAAACAAGCTCTCTGATTGTGTTATAAACCTCAGTGAATTAATACAATATGACTGTTTAGTTTTTACCGAGACCTGGCTGAATGATACTGTGAGTGACGCTGAACATCCGTTCGCCAAGAACTTTAATATTTTTAGAAATGACCGCCTAAATCAACGTGGGGGTGGTGTCATGATTTGTTTAAACACGAAATGGAACTGTAAATTACGTGGTGATCTAAGTCGAGCCTGTGAAATAATTTGGGTGGAAGTTAATATTCCGAAAGGTAAAAAACTTCTTCTTGGTGCCTACTACCGCCCACACAAAAACTCTCCCCTGCATATCCTTGAAGCTTGCAGGGATTCGGTGTTGGCAGCCATGAAGTGTGGAAATGTCCTATTGTGTGGCGACTTCAATCTTTCAATTGACTGGGAAACTCCAAACACCGGAAGTGCAAATTGCTCAAATGACAAATGGTTTATCGACACTTTCATACACGGCATTGGTTTGAAGCAACATAACATGCACAAAACACGAGGTGAAAGTAATTTGGACTATGTGCTGGCAACACTGTGTGAAATGGAGATAACTCCACAAAGGAACTTGCTACCCTCAGACCATGCCTCTTTAGATGTCGCTGTGCAGCTCCCGTTCGCTGAGAAGGTCAAGAACCTCCAACCCCAGAATGGACCGCGCCGCCTGTGGCGAAAAGCCCCCTGGAATGAAATTCGCAGAGCACTAGATGCCTACCCCTGGTTTCTGCTGGAACAGGAAGAGATCAACGACGCCGTGGAGATGTTTGTGGAAGTTCTGCATGCTGCAATAAATGACTTTGTTCCCACGAAGAAAGCGCGCTCTGCGAAGTACCCGGTTTGGTTTGATAGTGAACTAATTCATATTTTGAAAAACAAGAAACAGGCTTGGAGCTTGTGGAAACAGTGCCCCAATGAACACACTTATAAAACATTCTGTGATATTCGGAGGCACTCAAAAAATCTATTCAAAAATAAGTATATTGATTATGTAAATAACTTAACATCAGAGTGTATGACTGATCCAAAGAAGTTCTTTTCGTTAGTTAATTCAAGAAAGCAGAACCCGCGTGTGCCGATGGAAATTATGCATAATTCTACCACCGCTGTAGGAGATGAGAGAGCGCAACTTTTTAATGTGTTTTTTCATGATAATTTCTCCTCAGAGATAATTTCTGAACCTCTTCCTAACGTCAAGTCTGTCAGTTCACACACTCTCTATTCGATTAAAACCTCCCTTGAAGAAGTAATATCTCTCCTCTCCTCTTTACCGTTTCGCCGGTCATTAGCCCCTGATGAAATTCCGACAATTTTTCTTCGTAAAACTGCTGACTCCTTGGCTCACCCTCTGTGCCTCTTACTTAATAAGTGTTTTTCTACAGGTGTGTTTCCCGGCTTGTTCAAACGTGCCAATATTGTACCTATCTACAAATCTGGAAACAAAAATTCCACAAATTCGTACAGACCGATCTCTCTTTTGTCACCTCTCTCCATTGTCTGTGAGAAAATAATTAAAGACAGGTTGCTAAAGTTTACATCTCCCCTTATAAATACTGCTCAGCATGGTTTCCTTCCAGGCAGCTCTTGCTTGACCAATCTATCGGTATTACTTTCACATGCTACTCAATCTATCTCAAACAATTCCCAGCTTGACGTTATATATTTGGACATCTCAAAAGCCTTCGATAAAATAAATCATGATCTCCTTCTTCATAAATTACAATCCAGATTTAACATCCATGGAAAATTTCTATCCTTACTACGAGACTATCTGAGTGCACGAGAGCAGCGTGTTATCCTTCCTGGCACCTCTTCCAGCTTTCTTCCTGTTTTGTCTGGGGTTCCCCAAGGGAGCGTCTTAGACTCACTTTTGTTTCTTCTTTACATGGATGATCTCCCCGACAGACTGTCCTCTCTCCCTATAAATATACTTCTTTTTGCCGATGACTGTAAACTCTTCACAGAAATCTCATCAGAACACGATGCTTTAATCTTACAGCAAGCTCTTACAGAACTGCTTGTGTGGTGTCGCCAGTGGAAACTTCAATTGAATCCTAAAAAATGCTCCTGCCTCAACATTTCCCTAAGAAGAAACAAACTCGATTCTGTTTACTATCTTGAAAACAATCCCATCAAAAAAGTTTCCTCTCAAAAAGATCTAGGAGTTATCATCGACGAAAAACTAAACTTTAATGAGCACATTACGAACACTACTAAAAGAGCAATGCGTCTTCTCGGTCTTCTGTACAGGTTCACTGAAATACAAAACCAATCATCAATCAGCATATTTTATAAATCCCTTATCTCCCCCATTATTGAATACTGCTCTCCTATCTGGACCATGGCTTCAAAAACAAATCTTTCCCGGATTGATTCTGTTCTCAACTTTTTCCTCGCCATTGCTCGCCACAGAATACCTTCTCTGAGGCACCTTCAGAAAACAGATATTATGTCTGTCTTCAATATCCAACCACCACACACTCGTCGCGAATTAGCAGACATGAAATTCTTGCACAAAATTATGAATGGTAAAATTAAATCCGAATTTCTGCTCAACAAATTTCATCTACGTGTTCCCCCACGGCCAACCCGCAACGTTAAGCTCTTCCACAATCCCACCACAAGGCTCTCCCTTCTACAGCGGTCTCTTTTCTACAGGCTTCCTCCCTCATATAATAACCTGCTTCCAAATGTGGACATATTCTTGACAGAAAAAAGTTTTAGAAAATTGTTAATGACATATGTATAATTTTGATTTGTTTTCAGTGCCATCTTGTACTCTATTTTGTTGATGTTGTTATTGTTGTTTTTCTGTTGTTACTGTTTCAGTGTAAAATGGTCATTCAGTACTGTATCTGAAACTTTAGGTAAAATAAAAAAATAAAGATAAAAAAATGTCCACAATTAACATCTTTGAAGTTTTGAACACGTTCATTATTGTAATAAAGATTAGTTGATTTTAGATATTTTATTAAATTCTCAGGTGGAATACCTCCAAATGAATCAAATATAAATGCCTCATTGTTTGAATATTTAAGATAGCAGATCCAGTGAGTGCCCTGATTTTTGTACTTATCCAAATTCACTATGCCACACTCCTTTTGATTGGTTGTTCTGGTAAAGAATCAGACATGTACACACCTCTAAAATTTCTGATGCCCAGTGGTTAAATTAAAGCTTCAATATCTTGGTTTGTAAGCGGCTCTTGCTTTTTTAACTCATTCATGACTCTCTTAAAACCTTTGCCTTGTTTTTCTATGGCCAGATTATGGCGCCTTAGTTCATCTAATTCTGCCTTATTCTTCTTGGCATCTATTACTGTTTTTGCTATGGCAGCCGATCCCCCTGCTAAGCTGCCAACTGCACCGAGTGCTGCTAAGAAAGCTGGAATACTAAATATAAAGCCACCTACATGCGATTTTTTCCTGGAATGCTGTAATTTTTTTAATTGGGGGGTACTAAGTAACAATTTCATACCATGGCCCTTGGAAAGAAAAGAGCTTTTTTTCTTGCGCTGCCTTTTGGTTAGAAGACTATCAATAGTCCCAAGTGATTTGAGACTTGCATAAGGTATCTGATACATAACACCCTTGGCCTTCATCGTAGGTTTATTATATACATATTCTGGGATTACATAGCTTAATTAAGTTCTAACCAGTTTATTTAATCTGTATAGAGTATTTTACAACCCCCACCCTAGTTTTTGTTTGGTGTTCATAGCTATGGTGGCCCTAATGCTGCTATTTTTCACCCAAAGATGCATCTCTGCTTACTAATCTACCAAATGCAGCCTCTTCTAATTTTTTGTATGCCACATGTCGCTTGACAAGATCGGTATGTGTGTTGTATGCTATGTCATGGTCTCTACAAGCTACATCTAGGGGATTTATACCAGGGTCACCTTTTTTTAGTCTATGGTCTAGTTTGGTACCGGGACCACAATACTGATAGCCTGGTATGTGTAGCTCAAATGACAGCTTGTTTATGATGTCATTAACCAGCCCCCGACCCTCAGAGATATTCCAAAATTTAGGGGGTACAGTATTAATAATTTTTATAAGATATTCAATCCCCTTAGTGTCATTGACTATAAAATTAGACAATTTGGTGGCTATCATGTCCTTTAATTCCAACCTTTTCATTGTAAAAATTATGGTTACCGGCATTTTCTTTCGCAGCTATGACCAGCAACCTATCTACAAGTTTCCTGACATCATCAACCCAGACAAATTCTTTAGGCAGATTGTTGTACTGTTTGATTCCACTACCTGTCTTGATCTGTGACCATATGGGCTCGATTAAGTTGTATTTTGCTCCACTGCTAGACTTGACTCTTTTTGTGTGGGATCATTGTTCTGGTATAGAGCATCTGATTTTATTAGTATTTCTTTGTAGTGCTCATATTCTTGATCTGTATAGCTGCCAGGTCGGTTACGAGTCATCAGTACCCACAATCCAGGTGTTCCAGGATACTTAACAAAACTGCCTCTTTCTCCAAGATGAGATTCTGAATATATTATTAGATCATCTCCCATAAATGTTACCCTAAAATAGCCAATTTTATGTATGATGCTACCATCAAGCTCTGTGTCAGCATATAAACCAAATAACTCATCTTTGTTGTCTTTAGGTGTGCTTAAATATTTTTGACCAAGAAGACCCAATTCAATAGGATCCTGATTAGCCTCAATTCTTCGAGGAGGAACAGGACTAGGTGTATGAATACTAGAAAGTGGGGTGATTGGATAATCTAACATGTTCCTAGCAGCTACTGGTACAAGCTATGTGATCAAATTTTAATTTTGCTCAGTAATAGTTTTGATATCTTTGCCTAGTTCACAAATAGCATCAATAATAGGCTGTTCTGTGCGCTTGTGTTGTTCATAAATACCTGGGTTCTCTGATTTCCATCCCTTAAATCTTTTTACAAGTTAGTCTCTTAATTTAAGATCATCAATGATTGGCCTTTTCATGGTTATTTATATATGTCTAGAAAATTGTTGATTTTATTTCTGTATTTACCACTATTGGGTTTCTTCGTCATATCAATTGTGACAAAACCATAGCTGTCCTGGTTCCAGCACCTACTGCAAAACTTAGAAATATCATTGTAGCTCAAGTCCCCACCTACATACTCATCATGTATGTGTTTGAGGTTAGTAAGGTCTTGATGAAACACACATATAAAATTGCTGTTGTCTCGTATCAGCTGTTTTGGTATTTTAGAAAAAGTCTGTGCCAGGTAGAAGCAATCTATGTTTTTGTGTCGCCGCTGTGTAAAAAAAATTCTAACCTTGTTTTGGTTATCCAGTATAATGTCATCAAACACAACAACAGAGTTATCAAGACAGTCATCGAGTGGCTTAACATGTGATTCAAAAGTGGCTATATCCAGTCCACCATATAGCTTCATCAGCTGCTGATATTTTAATTGTTCTAAGCTCTTAGAGAAGACATACAAGTGCCTGTTTTTCCAGTTTAACCAGTTGGGTGACAATAAAAAAATTATAAACCATTAGTGTAGTTTTACCACAAGCCGATGGCCCAACAATAAGACATCTAATATTATCAGGCAGCAGCTTGCCATTTCTCTTAGTCTGCTGATCAGGCTCTGGTAGTCTCTTTATAACATCCCAGGTGTTCATAGTATCACTTTGTCTGCCTCGATCCATCTGTGTTCTGGGAGACCTAGCCATTTTACCAGTATCTTGTTGCCTTTTCTGCGGATGACTTTTTTCTATAAGATATGTGTCAGATTTGCTGAGTTCTTCTTCATAGAATCGGCCTTTGAGAATTTCTCCGCGATGGTCTTTTATTATATATGTGTTACGGGTCCCAGGTTTAACTTGAAGCACTGTAAATAATTCAGTGCTCCAGTTTCTAGTAAAGCCTCTTTTGAATATGTGCTTATATTTGCTGATTCTTACTTGATCACCGACCTTGTATTTAGCTTTTCTGGTTGTTGGCTGGTATCTAGGATTGTAAACAGTGTTGATCAATTGCTGCTCATCAGATGAAGTTACCTCAGAGGGTTTCATGTTGATTGTGGAATGGACCGAGTTGTTATATTGATCTAGAAGTTCCGGTAGGATAGTAAGCCATTTATAATTACCTTGAAGGGTAAATTGTTTTTACATATGATTTTTTAGGGTTCTGTTGAACCTTTCTACAATAGAGGCCTTGAGATCACTGTAACTCGAGTAATGTTGTATTGACCAGCTTTTAAAAAATTGTTGGAACACCAAATTATAGAATTCTTTGCCATTATCTGTTGGTAGATAGCGCGGTGATCTTCCACTCTGATTGATGATTGTTCTAAAAGCTTCTTTAACACATGCTCCAGTCTTGGATTTGAGTGGCACAGCCCAGGCATATTTTGAAAATGTGTCTATGACAGTGAGTAGATACTTGTAACCCTTGTTGATCTTGTCTAAGTTTTTCAGCTGTCCACTTGCCATCTCAACCAAGTCAGCCTGCCACAAATCATCTATGCCTTTTGTAACCACTGGCAGTGGCTTATAGTTATGTCTGGCTGGTCTGTGTAGTTCATCAACAATGGTTTGTCTAGACATAGTATGTAAACAAGAATATTGCAGCTATGGGGTGTTCAGCAGCAGATAGCACAGGATTTTCTAAATACAGTTTGTCCCCTATTTGTATTTTAAATTCGAGAGAACCATCATCTTCAGCCTAAGCTGTCTCTAATGTATCGTGGTCTGTAAAATCCTCTAACTCTACACTGGTGACCTTTGGTTTGTTGTCAGCATTGGTTATTGATAAGGTAGGGTAGTGGTGATCCTGTGGTTGGAACTAATTTTTGATCTTGATTGGTCTGAGTGTGTCCCCAACAAAAAACTGGTAATAAAATTGTGCAGGGGACAGCATATATATTTTGCCACCTGGTGTAAATGGGGAATCATACTCTTTGTTGGAGATACTGTTCAATTCAAGGACTACTGTATGCTTAGGATTCTCAATTAGGTCAGTTAATTCTTTTTCTGCTGTAAGCAATCTACTCATTACAGATTGAAGGTGCTCATTGATAGTCCTAACAACATTGTCTTGGCCCGGCTTGATCTTTATGTCCACAGAAAGTTTCTTGTATTGTTGCACAATCTATTGAAGCTGTGTGGTAAAAACAGAGAGAGCATTTGCTTGGTTGGATTCTAGGGTCCCTAGGTGTTGTTTGATGTTGGCTACAATTTGCTGTAGATTTTCAACAACAGCCAATTTTGAACTTTGGGCTATAAGATCATGGACTTGTCTTCTGATATCCTCAAACAGAGCATAAAGTTCATTAACATGTTGATTAGTTGGTGGAGTGGCCACTGTCTGAGTAAGCTGTTTGATCTCTGTTTGGATATTCTTCATATCTTCTGATTTCAGTATACGATTCACAGCTCTTTTAATATTTTTCAGCTCCTGTGATGTAGGCAGATTGGCTACAGTATTCTGCAAATACTCCAGGGCTGATTTCACAGCATATAACTCAGTAGCATCAGCCACACAACGCATAGCATCTTGGAGCAGGGCTATGTCTGCCTGAGTAGGTGTTGATTGTTGTAAAATTTCAAGCTTTGTTTGGATATCATCGATCAAGTGATGAAAATGAGATAGCTCAGATTCAGTGTTGAGGTTTTCAAGTTTGGTGATCTGTTGCTGGACACTGACAAGAGTGTCTACAATACCAGGTAAGCGGGAGTCTAGAGTTTCTTGTACATTTGTCAGATCACTTTGTACTGCTGCTATGGTACCCTCAAGATGGCTTATGGTACTCTGAATTTTTCCAAAATCTTCATATGTTTCTAGTTGCAGCTTGATGTTGGCAACACTACGAGTGATAGTACTCAGAGCATCATAAGATGGTAGGTTGTCCACAAAATTCTCAAGTGTATCGATTTTTTCTTTAACCTCAGCTATGGCATTGTTCAGAGGGTCCAGATTAGGAATTTCCAGTGATTGAATCTCTTATTTTAGAGTAGAAATTACTAGATCAAAATCTTCTTGTGATTTTATGCTTTTGACAATTGTTTGGAGCTGTGTCTGGACACTATAAATCTGCTCTTCTAGTTGCTGTTTCAATTGCTCAGAGTTGGTAGCCTGAGTCTTTAATTTGGATTGGAGAGCTGCTACGGCCTCCTGTAAACTTTGAAAATTATCTAATGTGGCCAAGTCAGTATATTTCTGAAGCAGCAATTTGAGTTCAGAGTCAATTTTAAGAAGAGAGTCCATGCATTGTGATTGTAAATTGGTAATCTCTAGTTGAAGACTGGCATTGAGTGTAGTTCGTAGAGCTTGTAAATCACTTCTTAATTTTTTGACTCTGACAACAAGCATCATAATCTCATCACTGTGATCTTCGCGTCTTGTATGCCCAAAAATATCATTTGGCATTTTGCTTTAGTAGATATTTATTATAGAGTATCTGATTCTTAATTCTATAAAAAGAGGTATAAGCTTGTCATAGTGTACCGGGACCTCAATATATAAGCGGTCACCGGCAGAGACATCATACACAATACCAGAAACCATGTCCGAGTGCTTTATTCTGTAAATATTTTTGCCTACTTAAACTTTGTCATTTCCCTCGGGGGTTGTAATAAATTGTAATTGGCCACCTACAGGTAACTGGTAGTGGTTTAAGTTATTGTTAAATATGTACAATGGTTTACCTGTTTTATCATCAACATCTGTAAGTATGCTGTTCAGATGAATAATTAACAAACCACTTAGTTTAGTTAGCATAGATTTTATATCAGGAGAAGGTGCTGGTGTTGGCAGGTCCATAATAGCTTGTTTTTTGAACCCAAATAAGTTCATCGGCATGTTTATTTATTTCAAATCATGCTCTGTGATCGGGTATTGATTGCCACTTATTAAGTCACAATCACCCCATGGTAAAGTATGTATACCACATGATAAAATGCATCTCTTATCGTCATGTGGGTCCAGAGCAATTTTTCTTACAATATTTGTGGTCAAAAGTGATCTTTACTCTGGATTCTGCATTCTGATGTTGTGATTGAACTCTTTGATTTGAGACAATCTTCATAATCTTTAAATTGGAGCTCTTTGTCCACAGTTACTCTACCAATGCCCTTGGCTTTTTTGGCAACAGCACCACTACATGTTTCAAAGCTGTACATTTTGGCCCTTAACCCAGCAAATCCTACAATAACATACCCAAGTGTCTCGTCTTTTAACTTACCAGGCACCTTTTTGTTGTATTGTTGAATCTTTGGATGTTCACTGGTATCAAAATATTTAAGCAATGCAGGCTGTGATATATCTTGATACACATCTTCTGTCTGAATATCAAGGATAAAGCTATCTGTGTCCATGTACATCAGTTTTACACGATCACCATAAAGAGGCTTCAGCACATCATAATAGAGCTTTAGGATGTGTAATTTGGCCAATTCTAATATCACAGCACCTACATAAATAGGCTTATCAAACTTGATCTTTGTTTTTTTCATATTAAAGAGTGCCA
This sequence comes from Lepisma saccharinum, assembly GCF_977018435.1. Classification (NCBI taxonomy): domain Eukaryota; kingdom Metazoa; phylum Arthropoda; class Insecta; order Zygentoma; family Lepismatidae; genus Lepisma; species Lepisma saccharinum. Next base: position 88,025,615 of record NC_139239.1, read on the forward strand.
GATTATCATCATAAATTCTTCTGTAATTGAAGTTGGGCTTTGCTATCAATTTTTTGCTCTGGCTGGGGTCGGTAACCAACTTGACATCAGTATGTTTTCTGACATTTTCTATGGTTTTACCATACACTGAATTGACCATCAATTTGAACAAGGTCTTATCAAATTGGGTTACAGCAAGTGTTCGAAGCTCAATGTTTGTATCAATGTATTGCTTCAACCATGTTGAGTGCTTAAACCTCAAGACTTTGCCAACCTTGGTCACTTGAACACCGTGACACATCAGGAACTGGAGGTTTTTGTAGTATATGACATAACGCTGTTTTCGTTTTAAAGTCGGCATTCGTTTCTTCTGTTTCGAGCCATGTGAACACTCGACCTCAGGAATTTGGGGGAGATCAGAAAACTGGTTGTGTAAATTATCAGGAATTGTCAGATCAACCTCTAAGAATAGACCATAGTCACTGTCATCAAAGTCCTGAAGATCTTCAATGTTGAAATCTTCGACCCACTCAAGCCCTGCATATGGCAGTTTATCCATCATAGCATAGCCATACAGGCTGTTGGCATCCACATAAAGTATATAGTTTGATGGCCGTGCTGGATCATAATCGGGAATATATATGTTGTTGGCTCTGGCATATCTCTGAGAGCATTGTACCATGCCTCCTCGTATACATTGTTCCATAAACAGATGCATGTTCTGATCCTGGATCAGATCCAGTTGCATTTTAGTGTTCAAAAACAGGGCAGACCATGCTATGCCCGGAGCACTGTAGAAATAGATTGGATCCAGCTTATAATTTTCCATCGATGATTTTCTAAATGCCTGAAGTATATCAGCTAAGAGAGTCACATCAAGTTTCAAGTATGCCTTATGATAATCACCAAGTGTCTGGCATTTTAAGTTGGTAAACATCAACTGGGCAAGGTGATAATCATCATCAGTGATTCCGGTTGCCCTGAGTTTACTGTAGAACGCTTGTTGTGATGGCAGAGCACACTCATCAAATTTAGAAAAATCAGTAACATATTCATATGGGTATACACCCTTACGCCTAATTAATTTCAGGTCATGATTTGGAAACATATCACATGTGATTTTGAATTGATCATCAGATAATTGATTGGCCAGAGTAGCCAGACTAGCCGACAGAATTCTGTATGAATCAAGAAATCTTAAGTGTATAGGCTTACCATCAACACTAATTATCTTGCTAATAGCAATATATTTTTCATCATTTTCTGCTAAAATATTTAAATTCTGCTTGTCAAACCCTTTGTACTTGATCAGATGATGAAAATCATAATTGGATGCCCCGTGACAAAATATCGGGAGAAATTTTGGTCTCTGGATCTTAATATTACAGCTATTACACAGGGCCATTTTGAATTTACCATCTGTATGGGAATGGTGATGCACCTTGATATTTGTATCTGAAAATTCAGAATCACATACCGGGCATTTTTCTGCATTGTTGAAATCTTCAATCTGATCCTCTGTTAAAGGCAACATAGGTTTTGATTTCAACAACACATTAGAGGCTATGCAACGGCACTCATTTTCTATTTTATGTGCAAATTCTTTGATGGCATCTGGTCCCATGTATAAATATTCTTTACTAACAACACCAACCTGTACAACCACATAATAAAAACTAGAAGGTTCATGTAGCTGGTATGATGTACTTGAAGATTCATCAGGATCTGGGCTGCAGAATACAAGAGATTTGAGGTTTGATTCAAAATCACAGACAATATATGCTGGGTGTTCCAACAAGGCTTCAAATTTTTGGACTTTGGCATTTTCATTTGGTTTAGGCATAACCATATGAACAGGTTTTTGGTTGCCACAGTATTTCAGATGCTCAACTAACTTGTTTTTAGCAATTTCTGTATTCTGTTTACGAACACCATTTACTATTTTTTGACCACCAAATACAGTCAAACATCTTCGACACAACTTGAATATTCTATTAGATTTGCCTAGTTGTTTTCTGACTAAAGCTTCAAGACTGTGTATCAGAGCATAATGGTATGTGCCATCCTCTTCAATTAAGAGCAGATCAATCGGGACAGCAGAATCAGCATCAAGTGTACTGATTCTGAGAGGTTCTATCAAGCAATTGCCACGACCAGTAGAATTAATAAATACATTAATAGATAATGGCCTGCCATTGATATCTCTGGCCTTTTTTCAAATTTATCAATATTCTGAACCGACATTGGATATTCTAGGCCCTCCATAGCATCATCAAAATCATGTTCATGCTGCTTATAATAACTTATTCTGTTTGGATTATTTAAAACTGGAAACTAAGCTGCCAAAATACACCACAAAATTTTTTTTGTGTTATCATTTGTTTTTAGGTTGACCACAGCTTTTTTGTGTCTGATTTTGTCAGGTAATGGCTGATATGTAGAACCTTGTAGTGGTCTGAATTCAGATATAATAATATATAGCTTGTGTGGAGATCCACATAGGCTCCAACCCGATTCCTTAGCAACAAACTCAGACTGTTTGATAAGCAATTGCTCTATCAACATGCTTAAAATTTTGTCTGAGTTTATATTTGAGTATACGGGTACAGTTTCTGTTATGTGGGGCTGTGTAAATTTTGTGCCATTTGATTTCTTATATTGTGTATACAATTTGAGGGACAGCTTATAAGAGCCATTTTGTTTATTTAGAATAGCCTGCACATCAGAATTTGTACTGTTCAAAAAATTATTAATGTCACATTTTGGCTCTGATACAAAACAGTAATCACTAAGCTGACCATTAAAACTGCTATTAATGGGTGCATTTCTCGGCTGCTTTGCTGGTCTATGATTATCAGGTGTTTCAGGTTTTCTTTTTAGACCAGATGTAGATGGCTGTGATGAAGTAGAAGGTTGTACATAACAAGTACACTTATGCCTATTGTAATATGCTTTGCTAAATATTTTATGGCATTTTGAGCACATTTTAGTAGGCTTTCTGCATTTCTTAGGATACCGGTGCCTAGCCCAATTAGAACTAGATATATTTTTATTACACTGATTGCAATATTTCAAGTTTGGCATTTTTTTATTGTTTATTTATATAAAATTTCTTGGGCCAAAAAAACAGAACTATGCATAGTATGCCAAAACAATTATAACAGCAGTTAATGGCTGAACGGGTGCTTTTATACCCAGACAACAGCAGTAACTAGGCTCTGGTGATCCCCAATGTAGAGTAGTTTTGCTCTATTATGCTGTTGTATAACAGACTTGAAATTACCTCCGTACAATTATATTATACCAAAAAGAATTAACACAATTGTTATCCAAAAAGCCAATCAGTTTGGATTTGCCCACAGCAATAGACAATTTAAGTACTACCAAATGTTTAACAGCATAGAGCTATTCATAAATATTCCACAGTCCAGCATTTGCTTATATGTTTTTAAAGACACAATTCTAGAGTTGTTGTTGTTGAGTTGGTGTTTTAAGTCCACTTATGCACAGTAAAGCTAATAGGAACTAGGCCCACACACTCTAGCAGGTATCAAACCCGGGAGCGTCTTGATTACAAGGCAATAATACCAACAATTTGCCATCAGGTAGGCCCACATACTCTACCAGGTATCAAACCCGGGAGTTCTTGACTACAAGGCAGCAAGACTAACACTTTACCATCGGGGAGGTCTCAAACCCGGGAGCCTTTGATTACAAGGCAGCAAGACTAACACTTCACCATCGGGGAGGCCTCAAACCCGGGAGCCTTTGATTACAAGGTAGCAAGACTAGTACTGAGCTATCAAAGAGGCCCACACACTCTGCCGAGTATCAAACCCGGAAGCCTCTTGATTACAAGGCATATAAGCCATCAGGACTAAGCCCACACTCTACCGAGTATCAAACCCGGGAGCCATCAGCTGGATATCAGCTAATACAGTCAAAGTTGGACTTTGGATCTGCAGTGAATATTCTCAAAGTCTCAAGTGTGGAGATATTATTTCAGACTTCTGGAATTGGAGTCAGTAGTGCGTGTCAGGTCTGCATTGGTAATGTCCTTTTAGTAAGAATTTTCCCTAGAATTATACATAAATATCAATTAAAGTTGCATGCCCTTCCAGCGAATTGGAGTCAGTAGCGTGTGTCAGGTCTGCATGGTAATGTCTTTTTAGTAAGATTTTTCCCTAGAATTATACAGAAATACCTATTAAAGTTTCAAGCTCTTCCAGCTTATTTCTGTGTAGATTATCCCATGCGCGCCAGCAAAGTGGAATATGGAAGTCCCAAGCCTGCATAATTTATTTCCACGCCAAGCAATGCATCGATCTCCCCGATCGAAAGTGTCTAGGCGGCAGACTGAAGTATTTCTGAGCTAAGTAATTAGTGCCCCGGACAATAAACTGATCAAAGGTTAGGAAGCAAGCAGGTAACAGTTCAACTTGCAGCCTGCCTTTGTCCAAGGTAATCCTGTATTGTATTAGATCTGTAAGTTGTTAGAGGCACCTACATGAGCATTTTTGGCTTAGTTTTAAGTGTAGCCATAACGATATCAAGAAGACTATATTTTTAGCAGGCTTACAGACAACAGACTGACAGATTCAGCTTTTGTACACATGGCCAAATCAGTCTGTTGAGGATTCTTCATTTGTACACTGTAATTCTTCATTTGTACACTATGGCTCAAGATTTTTTGGATTTAACTGTGTAGCACACTTGGGCAATTGACTCATATAGACATCTTGACATTGTTTTAAGTATAGCCAAATCAGTCTGTTTAATCATATGAGCTCTTCAAGTAGTACAGCAAAGAGAGTTCACAAACCGAAAATGAGGTATAGTGAGGTACACAGTGTTGCCAACCTCTTATTTGAAAAAAATCACCAAGGTTTTAGCTTGGTCTAACCTAACTTAAAGCAAGAAGCTGGCAATCTTGCTTGAGGCTGTTTTTGCAGTGTTGCCAACTTTTTACTCGAAAAAATCACCAAGGTTTTTTTTTGGTCTAACCTAACCTAAAGCAAGGAGCTGGCAATCTTGCTTGAGGTTTTTTTTTGCAGTGTTGCCAATTTTTTACTCGAAAAAATCACCAAAATAGTGGAGGTACCCAGGTTCTGCGCCAGAAAATGGCGCTCGGTGAGGCTCGCAGCGTTGCCAACCCGGGCGAGGCGCAGCCTTTTATGGTGTATGTTAACCTCACCAGCGTTGCCAACTTGTCGTAGCTTTTCACGGTGTATAATTTTTTTGTTTTTTTTTTGTGTGAGTGTACGTGTTCGGGCGAGGCGTAGCCTTTCACGGTGTATGTTAACCTCACCAGTGTTGCCAACTCGTCGTAGCATTTTATGGTGTATGTTAACCTCACCAGTGTTGCCAACTCACTCCACGAAAATTTCACCATGTGATATTTTACAGGCGAAGCTAACCTACAAATGGGAGTTGGCAACACTGATTAGTGGAGGTGCACGAGTTCAAGAACATCAATTGCCAGTGTTGCCAACTCACCCTAAGAATATTTCACCATGATATTTTACAGACGAAGCTAACCTACGAATGGGCAACACAGACTAGTGGAGGTTGGTGGGTTCTGCAACATTAATTGCCAGTGTTGCCAACTCACCTTAAGAATATTCCACCATATGATATTTTACAGGCGAAGCTAACCTACGAATGGACAACACTGACTAGTGGAGGTGACCGGGGTTGCGTCCGAATCAGCAGCAGATGTCACCTGCACCGTTACATCCGGGGACTCAGCTAATTTTTGTTGTCCGAATTTGCGGTAGACGTGGAGTCGGAGGGAAGAGCAGAGAGGCGCGACAGATGCACGCTTGAACTCGCTGTAACGCTGCGCTTGGCAGCCATATTCTAACTTTTATTTTGTACAGGCAACATTTACTGATTAGAGGATGTAAAACTCAGTTATATTTTAATATTTTATCGATAATGCAGAAAACGTAAATGATGAAATAGCGTGTTATATTTTTAATATGAGTAGTTAGGTGGAAATCATTGACATGTTTGTTTGCGCCCCCACGCAGTGGGTGAAGTTCGGGGCTGACACCTGGCGGGAAAAGTGACAGCCGTACTACAAGGGGACATGCAGATTCGGACGACTTGGACGTGACTTCGACGGCACGCGAGAGCAACGGGGAGAGAACAGGGTGGAGCGCTTGCCAATCCGGACACGGTTTTTGTAAACCTCTCCTGCGGGAACGAAGTGCTGTACATGCATACGCGCGCGCTGGCGCCTCTTATTATTTCCGTATTGTGACGCAAGCAAACAAACAAATAATTTTTTTTATTTTTTTAAGATTCCTGGCCCCTAACCTTGCCAGGGTGCGTGGTGCCCAACCCAAAAAGGTTCTAATGGCTGCGGTTCTAGATAGCCGCACCTCTGTAGAGTTTCACGTGTTTTTTTTGTATCTACAATCATATTTTTCTTATATATTTTTTTTTAATTTTTTTTTATAGGGTTGATTAAAGCACATATTTGAAGAAGACAGCACTACCCATATATAAATAAACCCCTCAAACTAACACCAATTAGAATTAGCTTACAAAATTTTTCTCATAAGGCATTTTTGTTTTGTAAACACTCTACCACCAACAGATCACATATAAATAAACATACCCCGAAAAAATGCCCTCTATGAAAAGTTGCCCTGTGTGCAAAAAAACTATATTAAGCAAAAATTTTGCAAGACATTGTCGCACCTGCGTGCCAGACAAGCATTTGGCTGCCACTGAACTGTGTTCCGGATGCAATAAACATATTACGATTGCGTATGCCAAAAAACATAAGCTTACTTGTCTAAGCAAAAATACATCTGGGGCACAGCCTTCGACCTCCACCAAGAGAGAGGCAGAAGCAGCCACCATCAATGCACCACCCGCCAAACGTGTCAAGCATGTGGCGAAAGCGAACCAGTCTGCTTTCCAGCATTTGTTAGAGGACTTTCCTTTTACTTCGGAGGACTCATGCGACGTGCGTAGCTTTTTGGAGAACGTGCAAGCCCAAATTATTTCTATTCTCGGCGATGCGCTTGCAACGCACTCTACCAAATTCTACGCATCGCTTTGTTGCTGGTACAAGAAGCCGTCTGATGAAATTTACAGCTTCTGCCACAACACCAAGGCGAAGACGCTGCATTTGGCGGATGTCGACAACCTCGAGGACATCTACAGCAAGTTTGTCGAGGAGCTGCTGGCAAAGCAAGAAGAACATGAAGCTAAGGGCTCGGGGGGTTCGCTGTGTGGTGAGCCTCACGAGCTGCGCGTTAAACTTTCCAAGTTTGTGCCTCTCTCCGCCTCCAGCTACGTCCCCTTACCAAAAACGATTGTGAAAAAAAAGGCTGTCCTGAACATCCAAAATAAAGATAACAAGTGCTTCGTATGGTGTGTGCTTGCGGCGTTGCACCCTGTCCACTGGAAAAACCAACCACGCCGAGTTAACCACTACCTACCCTATGAGCCAGAGCTGGAAGATGCCATTGCTGGGATTGACTACCCGGTGGAGGTCTCGGACATTCGCAAGTTCGAGGCCCGTACACACAACCCTCGGTTGGCCATCAACGTTTATGGCCTCACCGACAAAAATGTGGTGTACCCCATCCGGGTGAGCGACGTAGACAACAATGATGCTCGAGAAATCCACCTCCTACTCATCAAGAACGAGACCCATCACCACTACACTCTTATTCGCTCCCTCTCTAGACTTGTGTCGAGTCAAAAAAGCAAGCATCATGGTAGCATAGAAGTTTGTCGAAGGTGTCTGATCACTTTTGACAACCAACAACAAAAACACCAGAGCTTACAAGAAGAAAACATCGCTGCCGAGAAGCTTGCTAACCACAAGCTCTACTGCAATGCCAACGAACCGGGGGTGGCAGACTTGCCCAAACCTGGCACCATGGAGCGTTTCCACATGCACGGTGCCATGGTGGAGCACCCTGCTATCATCATCGCGGATTTCGAGGCCTTCCTCAAACCCCTGTCTACTTGCGACCCCGATCCTGAAGTTTCTTCCACCACCCCTTACCAACTCCACGAGGCATCCAGTTTCGCTTACGTTGTGGTGCGACGAGATCAACACATCGCCCCCGAGCCCTACGTGTACCGTGGTCCCGACGCAGCCAAACACTTCCTCGAGAGGATGGTTGTGGAAGCCAACGAGATAGGGAAGGTGCTGTTGACCCCCAAGTCTATGCTCCCACTGTCCCCCGACGATCAACGCAGACACGACGAGGCCATCGCTTGCCCTGTCTGCGTCGAGGAGTACACTACCAAAAATCGTAAAGTCCGTCACCACGATCACTTTAACGGTAGGTACGTTGGTCCTTGGTGCAACGATTGCAACCGTATGGCCTGGGACCCACGCTTCATCCCTGTGTTTTTTCACAACGGCTCGGGGTACGACTTTCACCACCTGATCAAGCATCTTGGGTACGACGACATGCGAATCAACGTTCTCGCCCAGAACGAGGAGCGTTACATCAGTGTGAGCAAGCGAGTGTCGATCCCAGAATCCGGCTCTACCGTCGAGCTTCGCTTCCTCGATTCCCTGAGGTTCCTCCCGGCCAGCCTCGATGCCCTTGCAGGGAAGCTGAGCAACGAGCAAATGCTCATTACCTCTGCGAATTTTCCAAACTTGGACGCCAGTCTCTTCAGGCGTAAGGGGGTCTACCCCTACGAATACGTCACCGACTCTACCAAGTTTGCGGAGACGTCGCTACCTCCCCAGGCGAAGTTCTACAGTCAGTTACGGGGCTCGAACATCACCGATGAAGAATATCATCACGCCCAGTCCATGTGGCGCGAGCTAGGTTGTCGAACTCTCGGAGACTACCACGACGCCTACCTCAGACTTGATGTGACGCTCCTCGCCGACGTGTTCCAGACGTTCCGGGCGACCGCAATGAACATCTACCACCTGGACCCCGCCTACTTCTATAGTCTCCCCGGACTGGCGTGGTCAGCCATGTTTCTGGTGACGAAAATCAAGCTGGAGCTTCTTTCGGACGTGGACATGATGCTGTTTGTGGAACGCGCCGTGCGGGGTGGCATGGTCCAGGTGTCGCAACGGCACGCGCGCGCCAATAACCGTCACATGGCTACTGGCTACGACTCCACCCAACCGTCGAGCTACATCATGCACACGGACGTGAATAACTTGTACGGGTACTCCATGATGCAGCCACTCCCCTTTAGAGGGTTCGAGTGGGCTGACCCTTCCAACTTCAACATTAAAGGTTTCGACGATTCGGAACATGGGTTCTTCGCCGAGGTGGACCTTGAGTTCTCCGAGAAGCTGCAGGATTTGTTCTGCGATCTCCCCCCTGCACCCGAGTTCAAGTGTCCACCCAATTCCAACCAGAAGAAGCTCGTCATGGATTTCGAACCCAAGAAGAATTACGTTCTTCACTACCGAAATCTCCGGTGGTTGATGCAGCAAGGAGTCACAGTCCACGTAGTTCATCACATCCTCAAGTTCGAGCATTCTCGATGGTTGCGTCCATATATCGAGCTCAACACCGAACATCGCACCGCAGCTACGTCCGAGCTTGATAAGGATTTCTTCAAGCTCATGAATAATGCAGTGTTTGGCAAAACCATGGAGAATGTGCGGAATCGCGTGGACATAAAATTGGTGACGAGGAAAGAGCGATGTCGTCAGCTTGTCGCGAGTCCATTGTTCAAGTCTCGAACAATCTATAACGAGCAGCTGGCTCTGATTCACATGAGGCAAGGTGTGGTGAAACTCACCAAGCCTATCTACGTCGGAGCCGCGGTTCTGGATCTGAGCAAGCTCCACATGTTCGAGACATACTACGACATATTACGTCCACACTACGGCCACAACATCTCGCTTCTCTACACGGACACGGACAGCTTGGTGTACCACGTTCACACAGCCGACGCATACGGGGATATAGCCACAGTTCCATTTTTGGTTAACCTTTTTGACACGTCAGGCTATCCCCAACCGAACCAGAGCGGTATCCTGGCCCGCAACAAGAAGGTGCCCGGCAAACTCAAAGATGAGAAGGACGGAGACGTGATTCTCGAGTTTGCAGGTCTTCGCGCCAAGGCCTATACCATCAAGGCCGAGGGTAGCGTTACCAAGAAGGCCAAGGGTGTCGGCAGACAGGTGGTTCGGGAGCATCTCACATTCGAGGACTTCGTGGATTGCCTCAAGACCAGGTCGTCGGTTCTAAGAGCAGAACAGCGCATCCAGAGCGTCGACCATGTGTTGACCACCAACAAGGTGAGGAAGATTGCCCTGGATCCCAACGACGACAAGAGGTGCGTCCTCGAGTGTGGAATCCACACACTGCCGTGGGGACACTATCGCTTAGCAGAAAGCAAAACCTGCAACATATGCCCATCTTCAACAGAAGATTCATAAAAACAATAAAAAAAAACATTGACTGTCATTACAAAAAAAAAAACTTTAACCGTATTTTAAATAACCAGCATAATATGAATCTTTTTGGTTTCCGAAAACAAACCAACATGGAGACTGTACACCGCGCGACGACAGATCATGAATTTCTACCTTCCATGTTAACTAAACTCAACGGTCTATTGATTGTTCACCTCAACAGCATTTGGACGAAATTGGATGACGATGTGGGCAAGATGTTTTACGTCTTCAACAACAATTTACATTTCTACGAAATTCCGATCGATGGAAAACTTCAAATCACCGTGAATCCGGAAAACGTAGGCGAAATCAAAATATCTACCGGCAAGAACATTTTTCGAATCAAGCACGACAAGATGCTTTCTAACATTACGTACGATGTTTCTGCAGGAGATTGTTTATACGTGGAACTCCTAGGAGATTACGACAAACTCATTCCTCTCTTCGTAGAATTACGAATCGTCTATCCTATTATAAATAACCGTTAACCAAAATGCCTAACGATATTTTCGGCAACACTAAGCGTGTAGACCACGCAGAAGAGATTCTCATGTTGGACGTCCGAATTAAAAAGTTGAGGAGCGATTTGATCGCTTTGCAGGAGACCTTAAACAAAAGTTTAGAGTCGGAGATCGCTACGCTCCAAACGCAATGTCTCGACCCTATTCTGAAAATCGATTCCGAACTGAAAACGCTCATAAAAAATTATGTCGACGTACCTTCTTACGACAACGTTCAAAATATACAGTTGAGCGTGGATAAACTTCAAAATGATTTGGCCAAATTACAACAATTTCAATCGAAAAATAAAGATTTGGAAAAATTGAAACTCGAGATCGAAGAACGAACTTCGGCAATCGAAAAGAATTTCTCTGAACTTCAAACCGTCGTGAAAGATATTGATGTAGAACGCTTGCACGTCGTCGTTTCCAAATTACAAGAAGAATTCGCCAGCACGTTGGAAGAAATTAAATCCAAGTTACAGACTTTGGAAGATACCATGACGAACCTACCATCGTCAGACGAACTGCAGGTCATCGGCAAAAGCGTCGCGAACATAAAAATTCAATTGGAGGCTTATCAAGATTTCGAACACATTCAAACCACCATCGCTACGCTTCAGGCATCTCTGGAGTTGATCAACGAAGAAATTAAAAATATTCACGCTGAAGCGAGCGCGTTGACGAGCATACAAGACACGTTGAGCACGGTTCAGCAGAAGATCGAATATTTGGAAAATTTGAACGTCGAATCGAATCTTGCTCATTTTCATCACGTACTGGACAACATACAGGGTGACTTGGAATCGTTACGGACGAGCGTACCTTCGAGCGAAGATTTGGAAAAATTGAAAACGGCGGTGACGGCACTATCCGATTCGAGCGACATCAAAAGTTCATTGAGCGATCTCGAGAGTAGGGTGGCCAATCTCCCCACCTCAAAAGAATTGCACGCTTTGAAAAGAAGCATATCACGTATGCTGAAACGACTAGAAACGGAAACGGCGAACGTGGAACAGATTCGAGACGAACTTACTTCGCTGGTGTCGACGCTGCCCACTTCGCAGAGCGTCGCCGACCTTCACACGCAGTTTACCGAGATGCGAAGCATCGTGAACGATCTTACCGAGAAAAGTTCGAAATTGAATCAAGTCGAGAACCTTCAGAGTATCGTCGTCAACATCAGAGATCAAGTTGGAGTGCTGGAATCCACGCAGGAATCGACGCTGGCCTCTTTCGGTACCAAGTTGCAAGAACTCAACGAAAACTTCAAGCAGTTGAACGTGGAAGTGAAAATCAAGCCGTCATTTTCTTCCGTAACAGATACCATCGTCGAACATTTGTTGCCCGTACAAAATACACTGGGACAGCTTCACAGCAACCTCGTTAGCGTCGATACTAAATTCGCTAAACTGCATTCTCTGCAAGCCATCGAAATCAACAGCGTACCCAATCAACAGAGAATCTCCACGTTCGTCGAAGGTAACAAACTGTACATGTTGCATCCTTATCATCCGTACTACAAGTTTCTCCTCGATGGCACGATTCAGATAAATGAATTTTCGTACTGGTCTCACGGCAGAAAAGCTAGCGTTCCCACCATGACCTTGATATCGAATCGTGGTGTCCAGAAAGCAGGAAACATTCCTCTGGCACGTTGGAACGAAACGCGCAACGTATATGAAATACACGAAGACGAAGATCTCACCGTTTTCGACGTGAGTGCCGGCGATAAGCTGATCATTCAAAACACTGGTGAGGTGCCACCCTCTTTGAATCCCATCACGCTGGTGCTTCTCTTCAAACGTAATCTCTAAAAAATGTCTAGGCAAGCCATCGTCGAAGAATTGCATAAACCTGTACGCCGCAACTACAAACGTTTAGCTGTGGTAACCAAGGGAATCGATGACCTTTGGCAAAGTGACCTCGTGGAGATGAGTAGCGGCAATCTAAAAAACGTACATAAATTGAACAAGGGCAACAAGTATCTCCTCACCGTCATAGACACGTTTTCGAAATTCGCATGGGCTCTACCTTTGAAAGCCAAAACGGGGACATGCGTCACGGAAGCATTCAAGACAATTTTTCGCGAAAGCAGCAGACGACCTCGGTTTTTGCAAACAGACAAGGGGAAGGAATTTTACAATGCCGTATTCCAAAAGTTTATTCAAAAACATGACATTCGACATTATTCAACCTTCAGTCACATCAAAGCCAGCATCGTGGAAAGATTTAATCGAACCTTGAAAACACACATGTGGAAACGATTCACGCTTCGAGGAAATTACAAATGGGTCGACATACTGCCGGAACTCGTCGATACCTATAATGATACGGTACACAGAACGATAGGCATGAAGCCAGCTGACGTTACGAAATCTGACGAGCAACGTTTAATTTCTACAGTTTACTGTCCAAAGTACACTCCCACGACTACCAAGAAATCAAAATTCAAAATTGGAGACCAGGTGAGGATCAGCAAATTCAAACGCACCTTCGAGAAGGGGTTCACAAAAAATTGGAGCACGGAACTTTTTACGGTGGTTCGAGTTTTACCCGGAAACCGACACACGTATATAATAAAAGATAGTAGTGGCGAGATTTTGAAAGGAAGATTTTACGAAGAGGAACTCTCTAAAACAAAACATCCCGACACGTACCTCATCGAGAAAGTATTGCGTAGAAAAGGCGACAAACTGTTTGTCAAATGGCTGGGACTTCCAGAAAAGAGTTGGATCAACGCGAACGAAGTGATCTTGTAAGTACATGGAACGTGGTGAAGCGTCTACCGGATTCGGAAAGTCAAACAAGAAAAAAGAACGGCGAGTTGCTTCCCGACAGCATCCGCTGTCTGATCGTAGGTCCTTCGGGGTGTGGGAAAACAACACTGCTCGTGGACAATTTTCTCCTCGCACCGAATTGGTTAGATTGGAAGAACAGGCACCTCTACGTATTTTCGAAAAGTTTGGAGCAAGCGAAATACCAGCAACTGATGAAACTGTACGATGGTCTGGACATTGCAACGTTCGCTTCGGAAATAAAGCCACTCGACGATTGTCGTGAAAATTCAGTTGTTGTGTTCGACGATGTTATCCTGGAAAATCAAAATGAAATTCGCAATTTTTTCACGCAAGGTCGTCACAAAGGAATAGATTGCTTCTTCCTAGCTCAAACGTTTTCCAAAATTCCAAAACAGTTAGTACGCGACAACGCTAATTTCATATGTTTGTTTCGTCAAGATCACACCAACCTCAAGCACGCGTACGATGACTACGTAGGCGGAGACATGAACTACAATCAATTTTCGGAACGCTGCTGCTCCCACTGTTGGAACAGTGACGATTTCGGATTCGCGACGATCGACATGACGAGAAAACCCAACGACGGAAAATACAGAAACAAAATCAACGACTTTCTAAACGTTGCAACGTTGTGAGAAACGACGTGTATAAATAACGCTATGACGAAACGAAAAATCGAAGACGAAAATCTCAAGTTGCGAAACTACCTCGCGAAACGCTTCAAAGGTTGGAAATCCGAGAATCGCGGATTCTACGAAGAGAAGAAACGTCAAGATCAACCTGTGATCGACGCCATCAGCGATCTAGGTAAAGAAATTAAAGGCGTCACGGAACAAAATAAAAATTTGATCAACGAACTCGTACCACTTGCAGCTAAAAGTTACACCGTACCCACGCCCATTTCGAGCATTCCTTCGACGCCGTTCGAACTGAAGAACGTACCGGCACGACATCGAGCCATAGGTAGCACGCCGTCGTCTTTGGATAAAATCGAGTTGGGACCTTTGGCACGAGACTACCTGAGCACAGGGAAATTCGACAAAGATGAAGTGTTCGGATTGTATCCGAGCATGGAGAGTAACGAAGGCGGCGGTGTGGTTTGGAAGATTGGAAAATCGAAAGTTACCTTCGAAGGCAACGATATTAAAGTTAATTTAGGCGAGAAGAATAGTTGGAACAGGTATCCGGGTACGGTGGGACTGTGGGAACTCGTTGCCAAAAAGCAGCCGAAAGATTACACCGACGAAGATTACCAAAGTTACAAGGAAATTTTGATCATGACGGATGCCTTGTACCAGAACAACGACGCTACGCAGAATAGGGTGAAATCGAGCAGCGGCGAGAAGTACAGAAATCTCATCAAACCGATTTGGAACCAGGTGAAAACAGGCAGCGGCGTCAAACTCTACAACACCCTGCCCAAAGAGTTTGTGTGGGTGGACGACGTGCGCAAGCTCATAGACCGATTGTTGGTTATTGCAGGAGAGGAGAATGCAGGCAATCGTAATTTCTACAACGAGAAGGTAGGAATTGTGGACATGATCAGCACAAAACTTTCCAACTTCATCGTGAACAACGACAAGGGCATAGGTTACCTCATCAAAATCATCAACACGCTGCCTCCGAGATTCTGGAACGTGGCCGAAGGAAAGGGACTCGTGAACGACATCATCAACAAGTTACCTTTCGAGATGCATTTACCCGGCTACCAGTTCTGCGGACCAGGTACCAAACTCGAGAAAAGATTGGAGAGAGGAGACAAGGGTGTGAATCCGTTGGACGTCGCATGCAAAGATCACGACATTGCCTACAACACCACTCGCACCGATCTGAATGCACGTCACGAAGCAGACAGAAAGTTAGAGCACGCAGCTTTCGAAAGATTCGTTAGCAGAGACGCTTCGCTGGGAGAAAGAGTTGCAGCACTGGGCACCACCATCGCCATGAACACGAAACAAAAATTTGGGTGGGGTGTATAAATAAATAACATACAGTAAAAAAAAAAAAAAAACATGTCTTGCATAACCGTCTTGCCACACGAACTGTTGTGTAAAATTTTTAAACACGCAGTAAACGGAGATGTTAATAAACTTTTAATCATAGCGAGATCAACGCCGGAATTTCGCATCCCTTGTGAAATGCTTATCAAGGGTCATCTTCGGGAGATCGGTGGAATGAGGAGCGGTGATCTTGACACTCTTCTTTCGGTTGCGGGGGAAAAATTAAACGATAGGTTAGACGAACTGCACGAGGCGAGGCAGGGGAGAAGACGATATACTAATGATTGGTGTAAGTCCAAACAGGAAACTGAAGAAATCATCACGCACATCATTGCGTTTTCCGAAGCACGAACTTTCTTCCTCTAACGCACACACACAAAAAAAATCTTCGATACAAACCGTGAAAAATATATATATATATAAATAACACACATCGTGAAAAAAATAATCTTCGGTATATATAAATAACACACATCGTGAAAAAAAAAAAAAAAACTAAATTTCTCTAACACACACACTGAAAATTTCTCTTCGATATGACAACTGAAAAAATGAGTGACCTTCAAGCATTAAAACAAATGCTAAATTTGTCAGTAGAGTATGTAAAAATTCGGGAATTGGAAGTGGACAAACCTTACACGATAACTTCCGGTTCAATTGTTTCTACCCAGTATGGTCCCAAGGCGCGTCTGTTGCTCAACGCACAATACAGTCTATTTTTACCAGATCGATACGCTGACATGTTATCCAACGAGAAGCTAGCTATTTTAATCGAGAACAAAACTCGAATCGTGTACAAGGGTACAAAAGAACTTCTTGGTAAAAAAACAAAGCACGTAATAGAATTTGTGTAACGACTCTGCGGGAAGTATATCCTTGAAAAAAATTACACGGAACAAAAAAATCTCAGAATATTTATATATAAATAACATACCAAAAAAATTACACAAAGCAAAAAAATCTCAAAACATATATATAAATAACATATCGTGAAAATAACATATAGAGCATCAACATGAAGCCCAAAGGTGTCGTGTACCAGATACCATACTCCAATCTGAAAAATCTAGGTGCCCTCGATGGGTTACTCACCAAGAAACAACGTGAGAAGAAACGTTCTTGCTTGACGAAAGGACACGGAATGAAATTACTTCTCAGTACACCTCAATTGAGACGCTTGCAGCGTTCGCGAAAACAGCAAAAAATCGGAGGTTTCATATTCAGCATCCCGGCCATCCTGGCAGCATTGGGGGCCGTTGGAAGTTTGGCCGGCGGAAGCGCCGCCATCGCGAAAACCGTCATCGACTCGAAGAAGAACAAGGCGGAATTGGAAGAACAAAAACGTCACAATCTGGCTATGGAGAAGAAGGGGAAAGGTATAACCAAAAAGCAAAAAAGCAACCTCGATGCTTTGAAAAAATATAAAAAAAAGAAGAAGCCCTGTCCAACTTCGATATTGAATCTCTGATCGAACCGTTGGGAATAAGGAACTTCAGGGGTGTTTTCATGTCCGATTCTCTACCCTCTGCTGTGAAGAAAAAGGAGTATGGCGTGGTCAACCTGGACCGTTACAAAAATCCTGGTACACATTGGATATGCTACCTCAAAATTGACGATGACAAAGCATTTGTTTTCGATTCGTTCGGTGGCACACCACCTGCCAGGTTGGTGAAGTATCTCAGTGTTGCCAACCTCTACTACAATGACAAACGCATCCAGGGTTTCACCGATGTTAACTGTGGCCACCTATGCCTTTCCGTTCTCGCATACATGTCTAAAATAAATAACCCCTCGGTGGAACATTTTCAGAAAGCATTGTGGAATCTTAAATACGATGGGCGTGTTCCATCTCACGAGCGAATCTTCGATCTTGAAACTCACGCTGCACGACGACATCGTCTATCCTAAATCCGTAGCTCTGCGTGCATTCTACAGCATGTACCTCATACCTAACGTCACGCAGCACAACAACAAAATTAGCGTCGGAAGCGAACACATCGTCGTCACGCCAGGTCAATACAATCTTTCCACTTTGCAAGCTCAGTTACCCAAAGGCACGTACCTTTCTCAAAATTCGGTCACGCACAGAGTGGAAATCCTATCGGCAACGGAAACCATAAACCTGGGCACCATGGGAGAACTTTTAGGTTTCGAGAACAACACCAAACTCGAAGCTGGCATCAAACACACGGCAACCAACATTCCTAAATTTCTAGCCATAGAAACTCTAAACGTTCACTGCAACGTGGCGGAAGGCATGATCACGAAATCCTCGGACGGATTGTTAGGAAGTCACAAGCAGACAGGAATCATAGCCACGTTCAAACCCAGTTCCGAATTCATGGAACCGATCATCTACACACCCTCTTCGCCGATCTATTTTCCAGTATGCCGCAACCGCATAGACGACATAGAGTTGGTGGTGACAAACGAGAAAGAAGAGGTGGTGGATTTCGCAGGTGCCACTACGACGGCCATCGTGGAGATCAACGTATAATAAATAACCATACATAGTGAAAATGGAACAAATCGAAAGTTACGAATTGCAATCTTTCCCTCCCAACCGTCGCACGTTCGCCAATCTCAACGAAGCGAACAGGGAGATCGAATACGACGTGGACGTAGGGGATGGGTTCGTTCATCCTCACAGAGCGGACCTCTACCTTCAATTCGACGTGGTGAAGAAGGAAAGCGAAGACGCGTTTCCGCCCAATGCAAATTTGATACTCGTTGACAACTTCGTGCCTCACCTGTTCTCGCAGGTGGAGGTGAGGAAACACAACACCGTCATAGACAGAATAGACTATCCAGGCATCACGTCGACGGCAGTGGGAACATTGAAATTATCCAAAACAGACGCAGCATACTACCAGGCGGGAGGATTCGAAGCAGGGACCAAAATATCGACGACAAGTCACACGGTGCTTTTCCCCATGCGTCTGCTGCCGGGATTCTTCTCGGACTACAAGGAGATCATGTGGAAGGGGGGATTGCGCGTCACTTTTCGAAGAGCAGCCAACGACAACAACGCGCTGATGCGATACACCAACTTGAACGCCGACGGCACGCCGATAGCCAACACATTACCCGAAGCAGCCAAGTGCATCATCCGGAGCATGGAGTTGAGAATGCCGATCGTGGAATACGAAACAAACTACGCCCTCAAGTACAAAGCGGAGATCTTGAAGAGTCCGCAGGTGTCGATTCGCTTTCACGGTTACCAGTGTGTGCAGAAGATGGCGTCGGGAAGTCACATGGAATTCGACGTAACGACACAGTTCAACAACATACAGTTCGACATGCCAGATTTCGTCGTGGTGCTCTTTCAGACCAGGCGCGATAACAACCAGGAAAAAGATTCCAGCAAGTTCGACGACTGCAAAATCAAGAATGTTTATCTGAAAAATGGACGCAACGAAGTTTTCCCACGCGAGAATTACAACCTCGACATGACCAAAGACGATTACCTCAAACTTTACGAAGCTTACACCTCTTTCAAACGCGTGACCGAGGGAAACGTGGACGTGTACTACACGCCCAGCGAATTCAAAATCCGCAGACCCATGTTCGTCATCAACACGACGAAGAGGAAGCAGGTGGTGGTCAACGATCGAACCAACATCAAGATCGTCTGCGAGTTCCACGACGCGCTGCCCGATGATACCGTGTGCAGCGTCATCCTGATTGCAGAGAAGTCTTTCGCGTACCACGTGAAGAACGAGAGGGTTACAGAGCAGTTTTAACAGGTTTAACATCTTTTTCTTGCACAAATAATAAGAGGCGCCAGCGCGCACGTATGCATGTACAGCACTTCGTTCCCGCAGGAGAGGTTTACAAAAACCGTGTCCGGATTGGCAAGCGCTCCACCCTGTTCTCTCCCCGTTGCTCTCGCGTGCCGTCGAAGTCACGTCCAAGTCGTCCGAATCTGCATGTCCCCTTGTAGTACGGCTGTCACTTTTCCCGCCAGGTGTCAGCCCCGAACTTCACCCACTGCGTGGGGGCGCAAACAAACATGTCAATGATTTCCACCTAACTACTCATATTAAAAATATAACACGCTATTTCATCATTTACGTTTTCTGCATTATCGATAAAATATTAAAATATAACTGAGTTTTACATCCTCTAATCAGTAAATGTTGCCTGTACAAAATAAAAGTTAGAATATGGCTGCCAAGCGCAGCGTTACAGCGAGTTCAAGCGTGCATCTGTCGCGCCTCTCTGCTCTTCCCTCCGACTCCACGTCTACCGCAAATTCGGACAACAAAAATTAGCTGAGTCCCCGGATGTAACGGTGCAGGTGACATCTGCTGCTGATTCGGACGCAACCCCGGTCACCTCCACTAGTCAGTGTTGTCCATTCGTAGGTTAGCTTCGCCTGTAAAATATCATATGGTGGAATATTCTTAAGGTGAGTTGGCAACACTGGCAATTAATGTTGCAGAACCCACCAACCTCCACTAGTCTGTGTTGCCCATTCGTAGGTTAGCTTCGTCTGTAAAATATCATGGTGAAATATTCTTAGGGTGAGTTGGCAACACTGGCAATTGATGTTCTTGAACTCGTGCACCTCCACTAATCAGTGTTGCCAACTCCCATTTGTAGGTTAGCTTCGCCTGTAAAATATCACATGGTGAAATTTTCGTGGAGTGAGTTGGCAACACTGGTGAGGTTAACATACACCATAAAAGGCTACGACGAGTTGGCAACACTGGTGAGGTTAACATACACCGTGAAAGGCTACGCCTCGCCCGAACACGTACACTCACACAAAAAAAAAAACAAAAAAATTATACACCGTGAAAAGCTACGACAAGTTGGCAACGCTGGTGAGGTTAACATACACCATAAAAGGCTGCGCCTCGCCCGGGTTGGCAACGCTGCGAGCCTCACCGAGCGCCATTTTCTGGCGCAGAACCTGGGTACCTCCACTATTTTGGTGATTTTTTCGAGTAAAAAATTGGCAACACTGCAAAAAAAAACCTCAAGCAAGATTGCCAGCTCCTTGCTTTAGGTTAGGTTAGACCAAAAAAAAACCTTGGTGATTTTTTCGAGTAAAAAGTTGGCAACACTGCAAAAACAGCCTCAAGCAAGATTGCCAGCTTCTTGCTTTAAGTTAGGTTAGACCAAGCTAAAACCTTGGTGATTTTTTTCAAATAAGAGGTTGGCAACACTGTGTACCTCACTATACCTCATTTTCGGTTTGTGAACTCTCTTTGCTGTACTACTACTGTGCAAACATTATGATCGTGACATTTCTCTTTTATATACAGATACGGACAGCTTGGTCTACCATGTTCGCACAGTTGATGCATATAAGGATATAGCGTCGATTCCACTTTTCATCGAGCTTTTCGACACATCAGGCTATCCCCAGCCGAACCAGTACGGCATCCCGCCCCGAAACAAAAAAGAGCCCGGTAAACTCAAGGACGAGAAGGACGGGGATGTTATTCTTGAGTTTGCTGGACTTCGGGCCAAAGCCTATGCAATTCGGGCCGAGGGGTCTGTCACCAAGAAGGCCAAGGGTGTAGGTAGGCAGGTTGTACAAAAGCATCTCGCATTCGAGGATTATGTTGAATGACTGAAAACTCGCTCACCTGTTCTACGAAAAGAGTATCGAATCCAGAGCGTCAAGCATAAATTGACAACCAACATTGTCAGGAAGATTGCTTTGGATGCGCACGATGATAAGAGGTGCATCCTGAAGTGCGGAATTCACACACTGCCATGGGGGCACTATCGCTTAGCAGAAAGCAAAACCTGCAACATATGCCCATCTTCAACAGAAGATTCATAAAAACAAAACAAAAAAAAACACTGACTGTCATTACAAAAAAACTTTGACTGTATTCTTAAATAACTAGCATGCCTATGAATTTGTTCGGTTTCAAAAAACAGAGTATCATGGAAACTGCACCACCAAATTCCAATAACCTCTTACCTTCCGTGTTATCTAAACTCAACGGTCTGTTGATCATTCACCTCAACAGCATTTGGACAAAATTGGATGACGATGTGGGCAAGATGTTTTACGTCTTCAATAACAATTTACATTTCTACGAGATTCCGATCGACGGGAAACTTCACATCACTGTGAATCCAGAGAACGAAGGGCGAAAAATCAAAATATCTACTGGCAAGAACATTTTTCGAATCAAGCACGACAAGATGCTTTCTAACATTACGTACGATGTTTCCGCAGGAGATTACCTGTACGTGGAACTCCTCGGAGATTATGACAAACTCATTCCTCTCTTCGTAGAATTACGAATCGTGTATCCTATTATAAATAACCATTAACCAAAATGCCTAACGACATTTTCGGCCACACTAAGCGTGTAGACCACGCAGAAGAGATTCTCATGTTGGATGTCCGAATTAAAAAGTTGAGGAGCGATTTGATCGCTTTGCAGGAGACCTTAAACAAAAGTTTAGAGTCGGAGATCGCTACGCTCCAAACGCAATGTCTCGACCCCATTCTGAAAATCGATTCCGAACTGAAAACGCTCATAAAAAATTATGTTGACGTACCTTCTTACGACAACGTTCAAAATATACAGTTGAGCGTGGATTCGCTTCAAAATGATTTGGCCAAATTACAGCAATTTCAATCGAAAAATGAAGATTTGGAAAAATTGAAACTCGAAATCGAAGAACGAACTTCCGCAATAGAAAAGAATTTCTCTGAACTTCAAACCGTCGTGAACGATATTGATGCGGAACGCTTGCACGTCGTCGTTTCCAAATTACAAGAAGAATTCACCGGCACGTTGGAAGAAATTAAATCCAAGCTTCAGACTTTGGAAGATACCATGACGAACCTACCTTCGTCGGACGAACTGCAGGTCATCGGTAAAAGCGTCGCGAACATAAAAATTCAATTGGAGGCCTATCGAGATTTCGAACACATTCAAACCACCATCGCTACGCTTCAGGCGTCTCTGGAGTTGATCAACGAAGAAATTAAAAATATTCACGCTGAAGCAAGCGCGTTGACGAGCATTCAAGACACGTTAAGCACGGTTCAGCAGAAGATTGAATATTTAGAAAATTTGAACGTCGAAACGAATCTTGCTCATTTTCATCACGTCCTCGACAACATACAGGGTGACTTGGAATCGTTACGGACGAGCGTACCTTCGAGCGAAGATTTGGAAAAATTGAAAACGGCGGTGACGGCACTATCCGATTCGAGCGACATCAAAAGTTCGTTGAGCGATCTCGAGAGTAGGGTGGCCAATCTACCCACCTCCAAAGAATTACACGCTTTGAAAAGGAACATATCTCGAATGCTGAAACGACTGGAAACGGAAACGGCGAACGTGGAACAGATTCGAGACGAAATCAGTTCGCTGGTGTCGACGTTGCCCACTTCGCAGAGCATCGCCGACCTTCACACGCAGTTTACAGAGATGCGAAGCATCGTGAACGATCTTACCGAGAAAAGCTCGAAATTGAATCAAGTTGAGAACCTTCAGAGTATTGTCGTCAACATCAGAGATCAAGTTGGAGTGCTGGAATCCACGCAGGAATCGACGCTGGCCTCTTTCGGTGCCAAGTTGCAAGAACTCAACGAAAACTACAAGCAGTTGAACGTGGAAGTGAAAATCAAACCGTCGTTTTCTACCGTAACGGATACCATAGTCGAGCATTTGTTGCCCGTACAAAATACACTGGGACAGCTTCACAGCAACCTCGTTAGCGTCGATACTAAATTCGCTAAACTGCATTCTCTGCAAGCCATCGAAATCAACAGCGTACCCAATCAACAGAGAATCTCCACGTTCGTCGAAGGTAACAAACTGTACATGTTACATCCTTATCATCCGTACTACAAGTTTCTCCTCGATGGCACGATTCAGATAAATGAATTTTCGTACTGGTCTCACGGCAGAAAAGCTAGCGTTCCCACCATGACCTTGATATCGAATCGTGGTGTCCAGAAAGCAGGAAACATTCCTCTGGCACGTTGGAACGAAACGCGCAACGTATATGAAATACACGAAGACGAAGATCTTACCGTTTTTGACGTGAGTGCCGGCGATAAGCTGATCGTTCAAAACACAGGCGAGGTGCCACCCTCTTTGAATCCCATCACGCTCGTGCTTCTCTTCAAACGTAATATCTAAAAAAAATGTCTAGGCAAGCCATCGTCCAAGAATTGCATAAACCTGCACGCCGCAACTACGAACGTTTGGCGGTGGTGACCAAGGGCATCGACGACCTCTGGCAAAGTGACCTCGTGGAGATGAGCAGCGGCAATCTAAAAAACGTACATAAATTGAACAAGGGCAACAAGTACCTCCTCACCGTCATAGACACGTTTTCGAAATTCGCATGGGCTCTACCTTTGAAGGCGAAAACGGGAACGTGCGTCACGGAAGCATTCAAGACAATTTTTCGCGAAAGCGGCGGCAGACGACCACGGTTTTTGCAAACAGACAACGGGAAGGAACTTTACAACGCCGTATTCCAAAAGTTTATTCAAAAACATGACATTCGACATTATTCGACTTTCAGTCACATCAAAGCCAGCATCGTGGAAAGATTCAATCGCACTCTGAAATCGCGCATGTGGTCACGCTTCACGCTTCAGGGAAGCTACAAGTGGGTCACCATTCTTCCGGAACTCGTTAACGACTATAATCACACGGTGCACGGAACGATAGGCATGAAGCCAGCTGACGTTACCAAGTCCGACGAGCAACGTTTAATTTCCAGCGTTTACTGTCCAAAGTACACGCCCACGACAAAAAAACCTAAATACAAAATTGGAGACCAGGTGAGGGTCAGTGAATTGAAGCGAACGTTCGACAGGGGTTTCACACGAAACTGGAGCACGGAACTTTTTACCGTGGTTCGAGTTCTACCCGGAAACCGTCACACGTATATAATAAAGGACAGTGGCGGTGAAATTTTATTGGGGCGCTTCTACGAGGAGGAACTCTCTAAAACTAAATACCCCGACACGTACCTTATCGAAAAAGTTTTGCGTAAGAGAGGCGACAAACTTTTGGTGAAATGGCTGGGACTTCCGGACACGAGTTGGATCGATTCAAACGAAGTGATTCTTTGAGTGCGTGGAATGTCGTGAAACGTCTACCTGATTCGGAAAATCGAAAGAAGAAAAGGAACGGCGAGTTGCTTCCCGACAGCATCCGCTGTCTGATCGTAGGTCCTTCGGGGTGTGGGAAAACGACACTGCTCGTGGACAATTTTCTCCTCGCACCGAATTGGTTAGATTGGAAGAACAGGCATCTGTACGTGTTCTCGAAAAGTTTGGAGCAATCCAAATACCAGCAACTGATGAAACTGTACGATGGTCTGGACATTGCAACGTTCTCTTCGGAAATAAAACCACTCGACGATTGTCGTGAAAATTCAGTCGTTGTGTTCGACGATGTCATCCTGGAAAATCAAAATGAAATTCGCAACTTTTTCACGCAAGGTCGTCACAAAGGAATGGATTGCTTCTTCCTAGCTCAAACGTTTTCCAAAATTCCAAAACAGTTAGTACGCGACAACGCTAATTTCATATGTTTGTTTCGTCAAGATCACACCAACCTCAAGCACGCGTACGATGACTACGTAGGCGGAGACATGAACTACAATCAATTTTCGGAACGCTGCTGCTCCCACTGTTGGAACAGTGACGATTTCGGATTCGCGACGATCGACATGACGAGGAAACCCAACGACGGAAAATACAGAAACAAAATCAACGACTTTCTAAACGTTGCAACGTTGTGAGAAACGACGTGTATAAATAACGTTATGACGAAACGAAAAATCGAAGACGAAAATCTCAAGCTTCGCGATTACCTCGCGAAACGCTTCAAAGGTTGGAAATCCGAGAATCGCGGATTCTACGAAGAGAAGAAACGTCAAGATCAACCTGTGATCGATGCCATCAGCGATCTAGGTAAAGAAATTAAAGGTGTCACGGAACAAAATAAAAATTTGATCAACGAACTCGTACCACTTGCAGCTAAAAGTTACACCGTACCCACGCCCATTTCGAGCATTCCTTCGACGCCGTTCGAACTGAAGAACGTACCACGACGTCGAGCCATAAGCAGCACGTCTTCGGATAAAATCGAGTTGGGACCTTTGGCACGAGACTACCTGAGCACGGGGAAATTCGACAAGGATGAAGTGTTCGGATTGTATCCGAGCATGGAAACCAACGAGGGTGTGGTGTGGAAGATTGGGAAATCGAAGGTGACCTTCGAAGGCAACGACATTAAAGTCAATTTAGGCGATAAGGATAGCTGGAACAGGTATCCGGGTACGGTGGGACTGTGGGAACTCGTTGCCAAAAAGCAGCCGAAGGATTACACCGACGAAGATTACCAGAGTTACAAGGAAATTTTGATCATGACGGATGCCTTATACCAAAACAACGACGCCTCGCAGAATAGGGTGAAATCGAGCAGCGGCGAGAAGTACAGGAATCTCATCAAACCGATATGGAACCAGGTCAAAACAGGCAGCGGCGTCAAACTCTACAACACGTTACCCAAAGAATTCGTTTGGGTGGACGACGTGAGAAAACTCATAGACAGGTTGTTGGTTATTGCAGGAGAGGAGAATGCAGGCAATCGTAATTTCTACAACGAGAAGGTTGGCATCGTGGACATGATCAGCGCCAAACTTTCCAACTTCATCGTGAACAACGACAAGGGCATAGGGTACCTCATTAAAATTATCAACACGCTGCCTCCGAGATTCTGGAACGTGGCCGAAGGAAAAGGACTCGTGAACGACATCATCAACAAGTTACCTTTCGAGATGCATTTACCTGGCTACCAGTACTGCGGACCGGGTACGAAACTCGAGAAAAGATTGGAGAGAGGAGACAAGGGTGTGAATCCGTTGGACGCCGCATGCAAAGATCACGACATCGCCTACAACACCACGCAGGCGGATCTGGATGCACGTCACGAAGCAGACAGAAAGTTAGAGCACGCAGCTTTCGAAAGATTCGTCAGCAGAGACGCATCGTTGGGTGAAAGAATTGCAGCACTGGGCACCACCATCGCCATGAACACGAAACAAAAATTTGGGTGGGGTGTATAAATAAATAACATACAGTAAAAAAAGAAATAATAACAACATGTCTTGCATAACCGACTTACCACCCGAACTGCTATGTAAAATATTCAAACACGCTTGCGAAGATGTAGGGAAACTTTTACACGTAGCAAGAACAACTCCGAAATTTCGTATCCCCTGTGAAATGCTTATCAAGGACCATCTTCGGGAGATCAGTGGAATGAGGTGCGGTGATCTCGACACTCTTTTTTCGGCTGCAGGGGAAAAATTAAACAAGAGAATGGACGAACTGCACGAGGCGAGGCAGGGAAGAAGACGATATACTGATGATTGGCGTAAGTCCAAACAGAAAACTGAAGAAATCATCACGCACATCATCGCGTTTTCCGAAGCACGAACTTTCTTCCTCTAACGCACACACACAAAAAAAA
Source organism: Lepisma saccharinum (assembly GCF_977018435.1). Taxonomy (NCBI): domain Eukaryota; kingdom Metazoa; phylum Arthropoda; class Insecta; order Zygentoma; family Lepismatidae; genus Lepisma; species Lepisma saccharinum. The sequence continues at coordinate 88,052,801 of NC_139239.1, forward strand.
TCTTCGATACAAATCGTGAAAAAAAATATATATAAATAACACACATCGTAAAAAAAATAATCTTCGGTATATATAAATAACACACATCGTGAAAAAAAAATTAAATTTCTCTAACACACACACTGAAAATTTCTCTCCTTCGATATGACGACTGAAAAAATGAGTGACCTCCAAGCATTAAAACAAATGCTAAATTTGTCAGTAGAGTATGTAACAATTCAGGAATTGGAAGTCGGCAAACCTTACACGATAACTTCCGGTTCAATTGTTTCTACCCAGTATGGTCCCAGGGTGCGTCTGTTGCTCAACGCACAATACAGTCTATTTTTACCAGATCGATATGCTAACATGTTATCCGACCAGAAGCTATCTATCTTAATCGAGAACAAAACTCGAATCGTGTACAAGGGGACAAAGGAACTTCTTGGTAAGAAAACGAAGCACGTAATAGAATTTGTGTAACGGCTCTGCGCGGAGTATATATAAAATAACATCCCTTGAAAAAAAAATTACACAAGAGGGAAACAAAAAAATCTCGGAACATTTATATATATAAATAACATACCGTGAAAAAAAAAGTTACGCAAAACAAAAAAATCTCAGAACATTTATATATATAAATAACATACCGTGAAAAAAAAATATATAGAGAGCATCAACATGAAGCCCAAGGGTGTCGTGTACCAGATACCATACTCCAATCTAAAAAATCTAGGTGCCCTCGATGGGTTACTCACCAAGAAACAACGCGAAAAGAAACGTTCTTGCTTGACGAAAGGACACGGAATGAAATTGCTTCTCAGCACTCCACAATTAAGACGCTTGCAGCGTTCGCGGAAACAGCAAAAGATCGGAGGTTTCATATTCAGCATCCCGGCCATCCTGGCAGCATTGGGGGCCGTTGGAAGTTTGGCTGGCGGAAGCGCCGCCATCGCGAAAACCGTCATCGACTCGAAGAAGAACAAGGCGGAATTGGAAGAACAGAAGCGTCATAATCTGGCCATGGAGAAGAAAGGGAAGGGCGTGATGAAAAAGTTTTAAAAAAAGAAACAGCAGCACTCACCAACCGAGACATTGAATCTCTGATCGAACCGTTACGAATCAAAAACTTCAGAGGAGTTTTCATGTCCGACTCGTTACCTTCAACCGTTAAAAGAAGAGAATGCGGCGTAGTCAACTTGGACAGTCAAGAAAATCCAGGCACGCATTGGATATGTTACCACAAAAACGATGACAATAACAAAGCATTCGTTTTCGATTCTTTCGGAGGCGTTCCACCTACAAATTTAGTCCATTATCTGAAAACGAACAAAACTTCTATATACTACAACGACGAACGCATTCAAAATTTCGGAGACGAGAACTGCGGTCATCTCTGTCTCTCCATGCTCGCGTTTCTCTCTAAAATAAATAAGCCATCTGTGGAAGATTTCCAGAAAGCATTGTGGAACCTGAAACACAATGGGCGTGTTCCATCTCTCGAGCGAATCCTCAATCTTGAAACTCACGCTGCACGATGACATCGTCTATCCTAAATCCGTAGCTCTGCGTGCATTCTACAGCATGTACCTCATACCTAACGTCACGCAGCACAACAACAAAATTAGCGTCGGAAGCGAACACATCGTCGTCACGCCAGGCCAATACAATCTTTCCACTTTGCAAGCTCAATTACCCAAAGGCACGTACCTTTCTCAAAATTCGGTCACGCACAGAGTGGAAATCCTATCGGCGACGGAGACCGTGGACCTGGGCACCATAGGAGAACTTTTAGGTTTCGAGAACGACACAAAACTCGAAGCTGGCATCAAACACACAGCAGTCAATATTCCTAAATTTCTAGCCATCGAAACTATGAACGTTCACTGCAACGTGGCGGAAGGCATGATCACGAAATCCTCGGACGGGGGGTTGCTGGGAAGTCACAAGCAGACGGGAATCATCGCCACGTTCAAACCCAGTTCCGAGTTCATGGAACCGATCATCTACACACCTTCTTCGCCGATCTATTTTCCAGTATGTCGAAACCGCATAGACGACATAGAGTTGGTGGTGACGAACGAGAAAGGAGAGGTGGTGGATTTCGCAGGTGCAACGACCACTGCCATCGTGGAGATCAACGTATAATAAATAACACACATAGTGAAAAAAAATGGAGCAAATCGAAAGTTACGAATTGCAATCTTTCCCTCCCAACCGTCGCACGTTCGCCAATCTCAACGAAGCGAACAGGGAGATCGAATACGACGTGGACGTAGGGGATGGGTTCGTTCATCCTCACAGAGCGGACCTCTACCTTCAATTCGACGTGGTGAAGAAGGAAAGCGGAGAAGCGTTTCCGCCCAATGCCAATTTGAAACTCGTGGACAACTTCGTGCCTCACCTGTTCTCGCAGGTGGAGGTGAGGAAACACAACACCGTCATCGACAGAATCGATTATCCAGGCATCACGTCGACGGCAGTGGGAACATTGAAATTATCCAAAACGGACGCGGCATACTATCAAGCGGGAGGGTTCGAAGCGGGGACCAAAATATCGACGAGAAGTCACACAGTGCTCTTTCCCATGCGTCTGCTGCCGGGATTCTTCTCCGACTACAAGGAGATCATGTGGAAGGGAGGATTGCGCGTCACCTTTCGAAGAGCGGCCAACGACAACGACGCACTGATGCGATACACCAACTTGAACGCCGACGGCACGCCGATAGCCAACACTTTACCCGAAGCAGCCAAGTGCGTCATCCGGAGCATGGAATTGAGAATGCCGATCGTGGAATACGAGACGAACTACGCCCTCAAGTACAAAGCGGAGATCTTGAAAAGTCCGCAGGTGCCGATTCACTTTCACGGTTACCAGTGCGTGCAGAAGATGGCGTCGGGAAGTCACATGGAATTCGACGTGACGACGCAGTTCAACAACATACAGTTCGACATGCCAGATTTCGTCGTAGTGCTCTTTCAGACCGGGCGCGATAAGAATCAGGAGAAAGATTCCAGCAAGTTCGACGACTGCAAGATCAAGAACGTTTATCTCAAGAACGGGAGGAACGAAGTGTTCCCGCGCGAGAATTACAACCTCGACATGACCAAAGACGATTACCTCAAACTTTACGAAGCTTATTCCGCTTACAAACGCGTGACCGAGGGAAGCGTGGACGTGTACTACACGCCCAGCGAATTCAAAATCCGCAGGCCGATGTTCGTCATCAACACCACGAAAAGGAAGCAGGTGGTGGTCAACGATCGCACCAACATCAAGATCGTCTGCGAGTTCCACGACGCGCTGCCTGATGATACTCTATGCAGCGTCATCCTGGTCGCAGAGAAGTCCTTCGTCCACGACGTGAAGAATGAGAGGGTCACAGAGCAGTTTTAACAGGTTTTCAACATCTTTTCTTGCACAATAAGGAATTTTTTGTACTAGCACAATCAGTTACAATGGCACAATACGAATTTCACTAGTTCAGATCAGTTACAAATGTCAATTTCATCAGTTATCAGTTACAATATCTTTTTTTTCATCACTATAGCACGAGAGACAAATCGGAAAATTTGCACAAAAAAATTTGTTGTTGTTTTTACACGAGAAAATTAACAATAAAATTCTTTCGTTTCAGATGCTGTCGAAACATCAAAAACACATACACACACACTAGAAAAAAAAAAGCATGCAACTTTATTTGTAACACACACACATACATTCTCCATCTTCATCAAGAAAATATTATAATAAACATAATTATTTTTATCTATATCTCACAATAAAACTCTATATCCAAAAATATTACAACATCAAAATAACACTAGAGTCGTTAGTACACGTTGCATGCATTACGGAGGTCCTCTGTAGAGTTTCATGGGAGTTTGAGAAAAAAAAAGAAACACGTGAAACTCTACAGAGGTGTGGTTATCTAGAACCGCAGCCGTTAGAAACCTTTTACTTTTTTTTGGTTGGGCACCACGCACCCTGGCGAGGTTATAGGGGCCAGGAATCCTAAAAAACAACAATTATTATTTGTTTGTTTGCGTCACAATACGAAAATAATGAGAGGCACGCGCGCGCGCGTGTGTGGCACATCGTTCCCGCAAGAGAGGTTTACAAAGGTCACGATATATATTGTAGCGTGACGTCGGGTAAGGTACGGGATCGAGTCACGCCGGGACGTAGCTCAGATAAATACAAGAGGTCTTAAGTTTGACTTGGCTAACCACCTCTACCCTTAAGGAGGCTGATGAAGGATTGTTGGGAGCCTGTGTTGTTGAACGCTACTCACCCCTTGCTGTTGGTCTGGCCCTCGGCTTCTGGCGTCGGCGACGGTGACAGGTGTCTGCTGGAGAGATCGACGAAGACGATAAGAGACGGCAGGCAATTCGGCGACTTGTTTTATTCTTGCAGATTCTTCGGTTGGCTTAATCCGGACTGCTATGGACTTCTCGCTTGTTGCCGCCTCGTAGTGTCGTGATCTCTCAGCAGGCCGTCGTCCTCTTCTCGTCGATCAGTTTGGTGGTGATATTGGAGCGAAGTGAGAGATCGATTTACTGTCTCCAGCGGTTTTATACATTGGATTTGAGTCATACTTTGGTGGACTTTGCACCTCCACTGTGCACCTGGGGTATCCCTGGATGCAGATGGAAATTTACAGTGGAGGTGCACTCACCGCTGGCGAGGGCCGTTGCCTTGCTGACTGTGCAGAGCCGAGTGGAAAATTCTTGTTGCTCGGCTCTGCATCCGGTGGAATGTGGGGTGAATGAGCGTTCAACTTGCGAGCTTCTGAGCGATGTTGGAGGCAAATTAATGTTTCGACTTTTATGCTCCCAATTCCTTCATCATTCCCCTGGCCAAGATGTATCCACTGTGAGTGGTTACGAAGCAGAGTAGAGATGGTTATGGAGAGTATATTTGAAATAATAATTGAAGGTACATTGAGTAAAGAAAAATAAAAACCCTGTATATAATAATGTGTAAAAATAAAAATAAAAAAAAAAGTTGGAGCTGTCGGTATAGCTGGTACTGCACGGGTCTGGCTGCATGTCCAGCTGGAATGCTGACCGCTGGTGGTATGCTGAGCTGCAGGCTGCCTGTGGTCTGCTGGCTACATGTTTATGTGCTTGCTGCAGGATGGCGGCATGATGTCTGGCTGGCTGCATGATGTCTGCATGGTGTGCTGCAATAAGATATCTGCTGGCTGGCCGGCTGCATGATGTCTGCTGCAATAGGAAGGTTCCTGGCTGGCTGGCTGCATGATGTCTGCATCATGATGTCTGCTGCAATAGGAGGTCTCCTGGCTGGCTGGCTACATGATGTCTGCATCAGGATGTCTGCAATAGAATATGTGCAGGCTGCCTGGCTGTATGATGTCTGCTGCGATGGGAAGGCTCCTGGCTGGCTGGCTGCATGATGTCTGCATCATGATGTCTGCTGCAATAGGAGGTCTCCTGGCTGGCTGGCTACATGATGTCTGCATCAGGATGTCTGCAATAGAATATGTGCAGGCGGCCTGGCTGTATGATGTCTGCTGCGATGGGAAGGCTCCTGGCTGGCTGGCTGCATGATGTCTGCATGGTGTCTGGCTGGCTGCAATAGGATGCCTGCTGGCTGCATGATGTCTGCAATAAGATGTCAGCTGGTTGGCTGGCTGCATGGTGTCTGCATGATGTCCACTGGCCGACTGGCGGGCTGCATGATGAGCCGAAATAAGATATCTGCTGGCTGGCTGGCTGCATGATGTCTGCAATAGATGGCCGCTGGTTGGCTGGCTGCATGGTGTCTGCAATAGATGGCTGCTGGCTGGCTGCTTGTACAGCTGCTCCAGGATGACTGCTGCGCCATGATGATTCCTCGCTGACCGACTGCTGGGTGACTGGCTCTATGCGGAACTGCCGAAAAGATGCTTGAGAACGCCGTGAGTGTAGTATGGCCAGATGGTGACGTTGTGCAAGGGGGAGCCGACAAGCGTAGGGAAGGGGAAGTTATAATAAAAGGTGTTCGCCGAAGTGCGGAAGAGTAAAGGTTGGAGTCGAAGGTGACATAAGGGAAATGACAGGGGTGGGTAGACAGTAGCCATCATCGAAAGTGATACGTGTGGGAAGAGGAGGAGCTAAGCGAGTGGGAGTTGTAAGTTGACGAAGAGTGGGAGGGGGTGGTGGGGAATGTGCGGGACGTTGAGATATAGCAGTTACGGAAATAGGAGGACTAATAATAGGGATGGAACATGTCTTAGGAGGAGATGGGGTTCGCCGGTGACAACATGAACAGCAAGAAGTGTGACGTTTTAGACGTAAGTACATGTAAGTAATGCAAATACAAAGAAGCAGGAGAGCTATGAAAATTAAGAAGAGATAGGAGGTTGTATGTGCAGGAGATTTTACAAGGTCATGAGGGGTAAGTGCACGAGCCTTAGAAGTAAAACATAAGAAAAGGGGAATGTGGAGAAGTTTAAATTGGTATATGACACCTAGAGTGAGACATGTGAGCCAGACAAAAATTATAATGATAGGAAAATCCGCATGTCTGTAAAGTGGAGTTATGGGAGGGATGTCAAGAACTTTATATTGGGAGAGGTTAAGGTGAGGGATATGAAATGTCCATTGTTTATGATAAAGAGCCGTTGCATTCACAAGGGGGGAAATTTTATAATGGGTGTCGAGTAGAAAATTGGGATTGTTAGTCCAGGCAGCAGGAAGGATATGAATTGTTCGGTGGATTGTTGTATGATCGAAACCACAGGGAAAGATAGCATGAATTTTGATATCGGGGGTGATAAGTACATCTGTACGGCAAGCCACGTGTAACAATACTGCACCGGGTTCATGAAAAGTGGTAAGATTATAATGTAAAGTGGAGCCATTAGCATAAAAAAGGTGATGGTAGGAGGAGGATTAATTATTGCATAAACATTTAAATCTAATTTGACCACATCAGTGAGGTGGGATTCGTGACATGTGTAGGTACACCCATTCATCGTATCAGCCACGGTTGTTGCTTGAATCAATTTGGAAAAACAGAAATTGAGCCCATCGTGTCTTCCTGTGTGAGAAGGCAGAAGGCACAATTTCTGTGTATGGACCTGACAATTTTCAAGGTCTGTACCACTAATAGTGACAACATTATGAGAATCATCAATGGCGATATACGATGGATTATGCGACACTACGCATGTTAAATTTTGATACGAAAAGGGTACAGGGATTGCTAAATAAAGTTTGTATTTCTTCTGAGTGGAAGTGATAGGCACTTTCAACTCAATATTGACAGCATCAGCAGAAATTCTGCATTGGGACAGTGGTATCTGATAATACATGTCAATAAGTGTGAGAGGAATCGCTATATCAAATCCAGTAGGAAGAATATTTTTTTGAATCTTTTTTAAGTCTCGGTGCAGTGTTGTTTTAGATACAACATGTTCAGAGAGAAAATGATGTTTACAATTGCTAATGGTATTCTCATATTCAAAAAGGGTGAAAAATTGGCTAAGCTGCAAGGTTAGGGTCATAAATTCGATGAGATATGCCTGTGCTTGATGCGCATCTTTGATTGTTAAATTTTTGAGTTTATTAATTAATGCTTCCTGATTTCGAGCCAGACTATCAGAGTGGTTAGCATATTCAGTAAAAACATCCTCAATCTGATGTTGGAAAGAGTGAATTTCACCAGTTAAATTTTGATAAAAAATATGATTAGCTTGCAGTTGTAATTTAATGTTAGATATCGTTTGTTTTACTTCATGAGCATTTTGGAATAGGGGTTCTAGTTGCTTAGTAGTGGCAAAATCACAGCAATAGTTAGCAATGCTACTGATAAAGCCAAGGAGTGCACGCTTTTGTCTAACTACGGAAGTGTTGGGGGTGGGTCGTGTGAAGAGGGAAAGGTGTGAAAAAAGGTGTGAATGAAAATTTTGGAGTTGGACCGCAAGTTTACATTGGTTGGAATCTTCTTCGCCTTTGTTGCACATGGCATTATGTAGTGTTGATGGGAAGTGCTGGGGTTTAGGCATTTCTAATTTTACATTATAGTAGATGGGGATGGTATAATGATAAGGAATGGTGCCTGGTAGTTCTTTCAGATAAATTCCCGAGATAATTTTTACATGTTCAGTCGCCGTGGTGACCGAAAAAATGAGGGAAAAAAAGGAAAGTAGTAACATTACTGCCATTGTCGGTAGTGAACCCTGAAAGGGACAAAGATACAATTTTAAAACTGAGTTTGCATAAAAAAATATCATGTATTAAGCATGAGATTTGTGATGGAAAAAAAATTGTTTTCCGAGTAAGCTACTCAAATAAAAAGGTAAAAGATCACTAATGAAAAATTATAAAAGAGAAGGATTAACAAATTGTAATGCAAGAGATTCTCGAGACTGAATAGTTTATAATATAAACTTCTGCATTTTTATTTGTTTGTATTTTATTACCATTTGTTTACGTTTTGCGCTCCGCGATGTATTTGCTCGAGCCGAAGCGATTACTAAATCGTCAGCTGTGCGAGATTCGTCTACGGGTAGGTCGCGCATGCGCAGATACTTGTGCGAGTTTTTTTTCTTACAATCTGCTTGCTGCAGACAGAAAAAAATCGCGTTGTCTCTAGCGAGTGGAAAATTCACGTACTCAACCAGTAGTCAGTTGAGAGACTACGTTCCTGATTGGCCGTTTTTTACTTTCTACTTCTTTATTATTATTACTTTGTGGAACATTAAAAGTTTATTTTAGTCTTCGAACTTGCTTTTAAAGTTAATTCCCGACTCTTTTATGTGTACAGTGTTGAGGAGGAGGGAACAGGAAGAAGAGGGTACTACGTGAATCAAAATGGCGGAACTTCCGTTTTTACATGTGCTCGTTCTTGTGTGCGGCTGAGTGAAAAATGTCCGTTATGAAAAAAAAATCGCGTTGCGAAAAAATTGCGAAAATACAAGTATTATATTGACATGTGGGTGCGAAAAGAATATTTATAAAGTGTGAATGGACTGTGCAACGGTGAAAAATGGAAAAATTGAATATTTAAATGACAGACTCGTCCGAGTCAAGGTGCCTTGGTTTCAAACGGTGAATCGTGATAGCATCGGTTTTCAGTTTGCCACGACCATCGGTGTATTCCACCAAATAGGAATTGGCGTCGTTTTGTGAAATTATTTTCCCTTGAAATTTGTAGGAGGAGGAAAATGGCTTGGGTACGTGGGGATGAGGGGTAGTGTCCAAAATATACACTAATTGTCCAGGGGAGTAGGTCGTTTGTTGTGTCTTTTTGTCGGCACATTGTTTTTGCTGCTCAAATCGCTTTGCTAAATGTTTGTGTGCTAGTTCTCGAGCGGCTTGGAGTTGTTCCATTCTCTCTTCATTAGAGTGGATAGTGGTGTTGGGATTAGTAGGGAGAACAGCATCTGCAATTAACCTAGGGTGTTGTCCAAATAGTAAAAAATAGGGGGAGTTGTTCATGCCAAGATGTGTACTTACATTGTGGGCATGGGTCGCGCTAGCCAAAAGTTCATGCCATTTACCTTGTTTTTGTACCACATAAGTTTTCATGATGGATTTCAAGTAGTGAAAAGATGATTCGACTACACCATTTCTGAAGTGGGCAGCGGTATCAACAAATTTTAATGTGACACCAGTAATTTTGGATAATTCCTGTATTAATTTGCTACAGTTCGGGGAGCTCCTGTCAAGCATAATCGTCTCTGGAAGACCAAAAATGAGAAAAACATGCGAGACAAGGGCGTTAGCTATTGAGTTGGCATCATGGTTGGGGAGGGTTGTAGTTATGGCAAAATTGGTACAATTGTCAACAACGGATAGAAAATATTTGTGTCCTGTGTCAGAGGTTGAAGTCAGTGGTCCACACACGTCAATATGTATTTGGCTAAAGGGATGACTAGCGGGTGGGCTCGTTTGCAGTGTATGTTGTACGGCTCCGTGAGCTCTTTTTGCTACTTGACATTCATTGCATTTGCGTACTGCAGCGTACACATATTTCTTTAGATTAGGCCAATAGTAGCGTAAAGAGAGATGGGAGTATGTTTTAGCAGCACCTTGATGTGCGGCCATCATTTTGTTACAGTGAATTAATTGAAACACTTCTTTTCTTAGTTTTTGGGGAATACATAACTGTCTTCTATAGCCTGGTGAAAATTTAGTGTTCCTATAAAGGATTCCGTTGTCAAGAACAAATGAGTAGGCTGTTTTCTCTAATTTGTGATCAGCATCTGGGTGGTTTTCATGAATTTTGATTAATGCTTGTAAGTATGGGTCCTCTCTTTGTGCCGTACCTATGTCAAAGTCATCGGATTGTAACACGAAGACTTGATTTAGTATGTCCTCCTCGTCTGTGTCAAGGGAAGTGTCTTGTGCTGTGTTGTTGGGCAAGGAAGGGGCTGGGTCTACAGGATTCCTCGATAATGCATCAGCAATACCATTCTGTGATGATGGGATATGGTGGATTTGAAAGTCGAACTCTTGGAAGAAGAGTTATCTTCGAGGTGTCTGCTGCAGAAGGCTATCGGATGCAGTATTCCATCAGTATCTTTCTGCATAAGACAACCGCCCATACCCTGGTATGACGCGTCGATGTATACGCATGAAGTCTGCTTTGGGTCATAAGGTCTAAGAATGGGTGCGGAAATAATTTTGTCTTTTAATGCCTCAAAGCTTTTCTGATGCTCTTCATGCCAATGAAAGTTTACTTTCTTTTTGAGTAATTTGAACAAACATTCTGCGGGTTCCGCAAACCCTTGTACATAGCGTCTGATGAAATTGATTATGCCTAGGAAAGATTTCAAATTCTTCTTAGATTTAGGTGGAGGGAATTCTTTGATTGCACGCAGGATGTGATCAGAAATTTTAAATCCCTTTTGCGACACGAGATGGCCTAAGACTGGAATTTCCTCAAAGCAAAATTTACATTTATTTGGCCCTAGTTTCAAATTGGCTGCACGTAATTTAGCAAAGACTTTATGTAAAACTTGTAGCATTGCGTCAACTGAGTTTGTGTAGCAAATTATGTCATCCGTATATGCTGATATCTCGGAACTATCTATGCCAGATAGAGCCATAGACATTACATTGTTCATGACCTGACTACTTGTCTTCAATCCCATTGGCAGTACTTCATACTCGTAATTTCCACAATTACTAATTGCAAATGAGGTCATTTTCTTTGACCTTTCTGTTAATTTTACCTGAAAAAATGCCGATTTAAGGTCAAGGGTTGTGTAATATTTCTTGCCTGCCATGTCTGCTAAAATGTTGTCAATGTTAGGTGTGGGGAGAGAAGAGGGCTGAATAATTTTATTCAGCGCCCGAAGGTCAGACACCACGCGGAACGAATTGTCTCGCTTGCGCACTAAGAGAACTGGGTGTCGGAATGGACTACCTTCTGACCTGCGAATGATGCCATCTTGTAAGAGCTTGTTAAGCTCAATTTTCATTTGCTCTCTAAGATTCAAAGGGATGGGGTATTGTCTCATATAGGGAGGTTGATTGTCACCAATGTCAATGTCGTACTCATAAATTGGGGTTGTGGTGAGTTTATCGCCTTTCCAAGCTAAAACATCAGCATAATCAAATACTAACTGTATGATTTTTTGTTTGTCTGCCTCGGATAAGTCAGGGTTAATACTGATGCAAGATGGGTCAAATTTTTGCTGACTTTCCTTCAGTCTTGTGTTGTCTGTATTGTCTTCCGTGCATGCGTATGTGGTGGTAGTCATATCAGTGTTGGATGCGTCTGTCATGTCTACTAGAATGTCACATGGGGTTGCTTGGCCAAGTGGGGTGTTGGATTTGAGAGTGACTGGTTTTTCTGAGGGGTTATGAATTAGTAACAGAGGGGAAGAAGTGTTAAGGAGAGCATGGGGTATGAGGATATTGTATGTAAGGAGTGTTTCCTGAGAGGGTGTGAGTAGGATATTGTGGGGAAGGGGGGGGAGTGATGGAAACTGGAACATATGTTCGGGTTCTAGGTTTTAGGGTTACATTTTCTGGGATTGTTACTAAACTGTCTTGGTTGCTAGTAGGGTGTAGTTTAGAAAAAATTACATCAGGGATGGTGTAGGTGTGTGATTTTGTGGGAAGGTTATAGTTCGGAATATGGCCCAAGCGTCTAAGAGTTAACAGGTTAGTACTAAGTGAAATGTCGCAATTTTGTGTCTTCAAGAAGTCATTGCCAAGGAGAGGAGGTAATTCTTTGGATTGCACAACCCTAAAAGGGTGGGAGTACCTATATCTTCCTATGTGAAGGGGGAGTATTACAATTTCTGAGATAGGAAGTCTGTTGCCAGTGACGCCTTTAATAATGCTGTGCATTTGAATTTTCTTTGCATTAGGTGGAATTAAATGCTGAGGACAAATACTAATCTGGCTTGCGTTGGCAATCATAATTTCTAGGGGGTTATTATTTACATGAGCTTGAATGAAGAATAGGTTGTTTTTTTCAAGGATAGGAACTGTGTCAAATTTTGTCTTGCGTGTGGATCCGTCCCATCGATTCACACGGTTTTTCAGTTTAAATCGCCCTTGTTTTCATTGTTTGGATTATAAAAACAGTCCCTGGTAGAATGATTTGACCGGAAACAGATCTGGCATTGTGAAAACTGTGAATTTTGTCGCCCCCCGTCTGAATTATTATTTCCACCTCGAGATCTGAAATTGCGTCTCGTGCCGCGAGTAGAACCTCGGCGATTGCCATTCCCCTGGCCGTAAAAAGTAGGCCGGGTCTGAAATTGATTACTGTTATTTGATTGTATTTGATCCGCCAGGTTCTGGACAGTGTGACACAACGCTTCAACTTTATTTTCTAATGTTAAGGTTTGCAATTGGTTCGTGACTGAATCTAGTTGGTTCGCTGTTGAACCGCCAGATGGCAGAATTGCGTTGCAAGACTGGGAAACGGCCGCGCTAGTAGAACTAGTAGTGGACTGCGTGTGTGGAGCTTGACTGGAGGGGAGGGAAGGAGGGACTGTGGGCGTGGTTTGTACCTGCCACGAGTTGGTCGGGAGAGCTGCTGTTGCTTGATAAGGTTGGTGCGGAAGAAAGTTGTATGGAGCTTGAGAGATCTGCGGGAGGGGGGTAGGGGGGGAATACGTCACGAATGACGAAGCAGGCTGAGGTGTGGGGAAAGGATGCGTGTTGCTGACCTGAGGTTGCGTACAGCTGGGAAACTGAGGGGAGGCTGTTGCGTAAATGGAATGCATGTACTTAGCGGCATCTATCAGTTTCATCGCTTCACTTTGTTCCTCATTGCGTCTAGCTTGAATCAGCATGTCTTGCCTTTCTTGATTCTGCAGATGTGCAATAAGAGAACTTGTGTCGGTGAACTCTTTGTCTCCTATCGCAGCGATGTGTTTAGATCGAAGTCCCGACACAACATAAGAAAGGATTTGAGGGTTCGTCGCTTGCGGGAAGAATTGAAGGACGAGATTTTTCTTGCGAATTACATAATCATGAATGGGCTGGTTAATTTCCTGCTTTGTCTCTAATAAAATTTGGATGGGCATGCTGACTAAGTGACTGCCTTTAAATAATGAAATTAATTCTTTTTTGATTTGCGGAAAGGTGAGGGTGTTGAAGTTTGGCTGTTTCTTGAGATCGTTCAAAAATGTGAGCGCTATGTCTGCGAGGAACAATGGCAACATTTCGCGTATTTTATTTTCCTCCCACGCCAAAGCGCCCGCAATACTGTCGAACTTTTCAAAAAACTGCTCAACTTCTTGAGGGTTTTTTCCTTGTGAAGGGGGCGGGGTATAAGCCATGGGGTATATTTACGGACATTATTGACGGGGATGGATTGATGGTAGGGGTGTTAGTTTTAGGTGTACTGGTTTGGGGTTCTGGGTGTTTCTTTTTTCGTTTGGGTGTTTCTAGACCACCTAGAAACTGGGGATAATCGGGATGTTGAGCCTTGGATCTGGTTATTCTGGGGGAAGGAGCGGGGGAATTAATAGCGGAGGCTAAGGAGAGAATCTGGTCAAGAGAACGGTCTAGCTCTTCGTGAAGAATAATTTGGGATTCGTTCATGCGAATTTAGGGAGGGGGAATTTTTTTCATGCACTTATTCACAAGAAATGAAATATAGTGAGCGGAAGAGAAAATTTACGAGTGGGGAGTTTATAATACGAAGTGTATTATCGAAAAGAAGAACTTCTAGGGTTGCTGCTGTGTGCGGCGGGGATTTTAAATTATGGGGTTTTGAGTGACGTAAAAAAAAAATTAAAATTTTATGGAAATCCACGGAGTGGAGCCGGCTATCTCCACCATGTAGCGTGACGTCGGGTAAGGTACGGGATCGAGTCACGCCGGGACGTAGCTCAGATAAATACAAGAGGTCTTAAGTTTGACTTGGCTAACCACCTCTACCCTTAAGGAGGCTGATGAAGGATTGTTGGGAGCCTGTGTTGTTGAACGCTACTCACCCCTTGCTGTTGGTCTGGCCCTCGGCTTCTGGCGTCGGCGACGGTGACAGGTGTCTGCTGGAGAGATCGACGAAGACGATAAGAGACGGCAGGCAATTCGGCGACTTGTTTTATTCTTGCAGATTCTTCGGTTGGCTTAATCCGGACTGCTATGGACTTCTCGCTTGTTGCCGCCTCGTAGTGTCGTGATCTCTCAGCAGGCCGTCGTCCTCTTCTCGTCGATCAGTTTGGTGGTGATATTGGAGCGAAGTGAGAGATCGATTTACTGTCTCCAGCGGTTTTATACATTGGATTTGAGTCATACTTTGGTGGACTTTGCACCTCCACTGTGCACCTGGGGTATCCCTGGATGCAGATGGAAATTTACAGTGGAGGTGCACTCACCGCTGGCGAGGGCCGTTGCCTTGCTGACTGTGCAGAGCCGAGTGGAAAATTCTTGTTGCTCGGCTCTGCATCCGGTGGAATGTGGGGTGAATGAGCGTTCAACTTGCGAGCTTCTGAGCGATGTTGGAGGCAAATTAATGTTTCGACTTTTATGCTCCCAATTCCTTCATCAATATATAAACATTGGCCCCCGGGACTTGGAAAAAATTTACGATAAGATGCATTCGCTCACCACTGTTGCCAGCTCTAGGTCTCTCTCTCTCTTCATCTTACAGCAATGTTGGCATCTCTATCTTTTTTTTTAGTTGTAGGCGAGTTGCCAACACACTCTAGTTAATAATGCTACATATTATACACACACACGCACACACATACTGTGTTGCCATCCATCCACCCATCTCTCTCTTTTACGGCAGTGTGTGTTTGTTGCCGGCTCTCCTTGCCCAGTATGTGTATGTTACGCCAGTATATAAATTGGCTAAGCCTCAAAAAAAGGTAGTAGCTTTTGCTAAGTAGGAAGAAAAAAAAAAGCTGTAGGTAGGTGTTGGCAGCATTGTCGGTTGTTTAACTCTTCCCCCTCTCTCTCTCTCCTCTCTCTTTTTTGTAAAAGGCTATGGCAAAAATACCAGTAGGTTGGCAAAAATTGCTTTATGCACTGTAAGGCAAGCCTCAAGCAAAATTGCCAGCTCCTTGCTTTAGGTTAGGTTAGACCAAAAAAAAAACCTTGGTGATTTTTTTCGAGTAAGGTGTTAGCAACACTGCGAGAAAAGCCTCAAGCAAGGTTGCCAGCTCCTTGCTTTAGGTTAGGTTAGACCAAGAAAAAAACCTTGGTGATTTTTTCGAGTAAGGTGTTGGCAACACTGCGAGAAAAGCCTCAAGCAAGGTTGCCAGCTCCTTGCTTTAGGTTAGGTTAGACCAAGAAAAAAACCTTGGTGATTTTTTCGAGTAAGGTGTTGGCAACACTGCGAGAAAATGGGGCTTATGCCTTACAAGAGCAAACCATTAAGGCGAGCCCCACCGAGCCCCACTTTCGGGCGCAGAACTCTCTATTTGGGTCTACTGCATCGGGGAACTCCCAGAATCACATTTTAGAACCATTGTTG